>NW_019723906.1:1151029-1181800 GCF_002891405.2 Cryptotermes secundus
TTTTTTTTTTTCTGTTGTGTTTGAGGTTTATACTCTGTATGCCGTGGAGATGTTTGGTTTCCGTGGATGGAGGGTGGTTACTGTAGGGTGCCATATTTGTTGATGGTGCTCAAATACAACACAACGCGTCCTTTTAGAACAATAAACTAAAGAAACAATACACTGAAGAGGTTATATCTGCTAGACGATGACTATAATATTCGAAACATTCGTGGAAGAGCAAGAACGTGGCACACCAACAGTTCTACGAACACAACAAGAAGTCTCACCTTTAAGACTGTTAATATGAAAGATAAGGGGCACACAGTAGCGTAGTTGATCGAGGCACTATGCTACAAGCAGGAAGGTCGTGGGTTCGATTCCTGATGAGGTCATTGGATTTTTTAATTGATCTAATCCTTCCAGTCGCACTATGGCTCTGGGGCCAACTCAGCCTCTAACAGAAATGAGTACCAGGAATCTTCATGAGGTTTAAGAGCGGCCGGCGCATGAGGCTGACAATCTCGCCGCCATCTGTGAACCGAATGTTCAGAAAACTGGGGGACCTCGAATTCTGGCAAACTTATGAGCCTACACGGCCTGTGCAGGAATATATTTAGTTTCTTTTTATGAACGATTACTTTAATTTATAACCGAGTACATAGTGATCTTTCTCGAATTTCTTTTGGGAGGACGACAGGAGGTATGAATTATCATCTCCAATTTGGACCGAAGAGAGGTTAAGTGACAGGAGGTTGGAGAAAACTACATAATGAGGTGCTCCATAACTTGTACTCTTATCCGAGTATCATTAGAATGATAAAGTCAAGGAGAATGAGATGGGCAGGGCATGTAGCACGAATGGGAGAGAAGCGAAATCATATATGATATTGGTGGGAAAGCCAGAAGGAAGGAGACCACTGGGAAGACTAAGGCGTAGGTAGGTGGACAACATTAAATGGATCTTAGAGAGATAGGATGGGATGGCATGGATTGGTTTGATCTGGCTCAGGATAGGGTCGGGTGGTGGGCTCTTGTGAACACGGTAATGAACCTTTGGGTTCCATAATATGCAGGGAAGCTCTTGAGTAGCTGCATAACTGGCGGCTTTTCAAGAAGATCTCAGCTCCATGAGTGAGTGAGTGAATCGCTAAGAACACGGCTTAAGCTATCACAACTTGAATGTGGCTTAAATTCGTCTCTCCTGCTTCTCCTTCTCTTTTTTGACTTCAAATATTTCTGACCACTGTCGGCTTCTATTGCTGAATTGTATGGGCACCTGTGCATTTTATTCATGAAATCTTTCTCTCAGTTGAATTAAGCGACACACCAAAACCTGTATTTAGTCTCATTTGAGTTTCTCAGAGCTGTGTTTAGGAAGAGTTCTCCTTCCGGGCATATAACGCCCGAATGTAGTCAAAAGAAAGCCAACATTGACTTTGAATCTGAATGGACTACATTACGTGATTAATATCGTAGGAAATGTTTTCCAATATATTCAGTCCTTTAAGTAATGTAGTCAGTGAATTCAACTTAAGCGCATGAAACATAGAGTAAAACCATAAAATAGAGGTGCTGCAGCCTATGTGAAGTTTAATCAAAATCGATCAAAAGAACTGTAAATAGTATAAGAAAGTTGATTTAGTCTGCTAAGGGAAGCGGCGACTAAATGCATTAAAACAAAAGAAAGTGGCGAGATTTGAGGTTGTTCCAGTGGTGAGTATCCAGTTTATGGTATCATCTAATATATCATCATATAATTTGGCAGATTATCTTTTCAGTCTTAAATGCAACTATTTTCAATTTTATTTCTCCTCTTTAGGACATGTTTCGGTCTCATTGGCCATCACCTTGCCTTTTGTCTGCGCCAAAACTGTAGCACTGTATAAAATATATAAAATATTCACTTATTTATACACCTCCAAATCTGATGTTTCTTTTATAATTTACTTGAGGTACACTCCATATTTTTTGCATTGATTAATTTCACTCACTTTCTAATTTAATGTTGTTCTGAAATTTCTTAAATTTTCTTAAAATTATATAATTCTTACACCTCTATCAGTGGCGTCTTCCAAATGATATACTTCTATGCTGAGGCTTCTGTTCGTAAGCCTTTTCTTTGTGTTACCATTTGTTCCTATCTCTATGTTGTTCCTTGCCTCTGCGTATGTTCTGGTTACCTCTTTTGTGTGGACGTTTGAATTTGGTAGATGGTTACCTAAGTAAAAAGTAAAGCTATCCCTGTAGCAGGTCATGAAGGCCCATAGTGTTGTGAGACGTTGAATCTCCCACACGTTTCGGAATAACCTGCTGACTCATTTTAGGGAAGATTCAAGTTTCTCCGAAACGTTGATATCAATCTACCAAACTATACGGCGACCCATCCCAGAAGACCATAAAATCTTGAACCAAAATCTGTTGGAAATGCTCTGCTTTTATGCATGCTGAGGACTCGTGTACATGATAGGAACAATGTGTTGGGGCCTCACCCAGCTGTTGATTTCGTCCACCCGGTAGCTGCTATACTGCTCAATAAAGCAGGCCGACCTGTTCACATATTCCTCTACAGTGGAGTTCGTCCACCACTGACGCATGTTCCCGTCTTTGTCGTACTGCCGGCCTGAAACACAAGCGTCAGTTGGAATTCAACTTAATTAGACAAGCTTGTTTCTCAATTCACTATTTCAGAGTGCATTTGTTCGTTAAACTTAACTTGGTTCATCCTGCTCCGTCAGCAACACAGGGTAGCCTGTATAACAGGACGAATGTACCAAAGATCTCTGATCATTAGACAACGAAACCACATTGTGGAATATATTCATTTTCCATCAAGAAGAAGTGTAACGACATGAACCAAATTTGTCCTAGATTAGGACAAATATTGTACACTCATTTGCAAACAGACTTATTGTCTTAATTTTTAGATGTTTTAAAAAATCGATGTAAGCTTATTATTAGTTAAAAGATATAATATATATCTATGACATGGTAATACTAGTTTCCATATATGTTGATAATATCCTTCTGAAGATGGTCGTTCTGACCGAAATATCTAAAGGATGAAAAATTAAAAACAATTTTTTTCGATCACATTGGACGGTGGTTAAAAATCTTATATATAGTTGTTCGTGCTTAAATTCTAATCTAAGTTCAGTTGAAATACAAGAGACACGAAGCACTTTGCCACAATGGTAACATACTTCTTACTCTCTCGGTACTGGAAAGAGAATTTATGATGCAGAGAAAGGGCAAGTAGTGAACCCACGCCAAGCAGGTTGGTCTCGTGGTAACGCTCTACAGTTGTATTCCGGCTATTTTGAATTAATTTCTTCATTGCCTCCAGGAAAATAATGGGTATTTTCTCAAATAGGCCACCACCGTTTCCCTGAAAATCCTTCTCAGTTCATGATTTGACATTCATTCTACCGTTCGACTATATGTAATCCACATGCTGACAATATCGTAAAATAAGTTACAGACGGACAAAGAATATCACATTGATTTCAAATTAATTGATGGAGAAATTGGCCTACTTACATGTATAGGGATTATTATACTGTATGCATCTAGTTATGTTGCTGCATAATGAATTCTGCGGCACACAGTCGCTCTGGTGTGCAAGAAATATAAAGGCTATGAGGAGCTAATTCATACACGTAATTGTGCTCGCAAATGTCAGTTAAGCCAGTTCAGTTCACTCCACGCTCTCACATTCGGTTCCTCTGCGATACGATTTAATGTTTTCCTTCCGTGCATGTCTGCCTTGATCAGTCTCTTCCCGCCAGATATCCTAAAGAAACTGTACATGAATTCCTTACCCGCCCAACTCCAAAGCTAGGAGCCTACCCCCTGTCAGCCCTCTGCTGCTAATTCAGCATATTCGTGTTTACTCCCAATATCTGGAGGTCGGCTCCTCCAGCCAAGCTCTGAGGAGGCGTTATGCTGTGTGACATGGGTGCAACTTAATGTGGTTGTTATATATCTTAAGTCTACTTGTAAGTAACCTCTTCATTTCACTGTTACTTTTCGAAAAGTAGAAATATTTTATTAATTTTACTGCCTTTTCTAAAGTAATATCCTCGTATAATGTTTATGAAGTTACTTTAATTATTGTTGTCAATATTTCAGCAAATGTTCACTCTACAGGCTTTACTGAACTATTTCCTCCTTATTTTAGTTACCGGACATGTTTTCCTCTTCTATTTTATAAGAACCTCTTTAGCATCTGCTAAGTCCCTTAAGATTATTTGTTTCTTTAAGAGTACACATTACGAAACTTCTAGGATTTTAGATTCTACTTGATCTCAATAAGAAGAGCACTTCTCTAGGATGTGACTCCCTGTAGTCTGATAAAAGGGCATCACGTTTCGAAAGGACCTGTTGCTTCCATCCTCAGACAATCCTGAAGATGTTGAAAGTAGATTCCATCAAGAAATTGATATCTTTCAACCAGACTTCGTGGCGTCACTTCCCAGAATAATGCATTGTAGCATGTAACCCGTTGCTAAGTAACGACTCTGTAAACAACGCCCGTTGCTTGGCAACAGTTTTCTAACCCACCAATGGACTAACTAGGAATCGGTGTTCTCTATGATTTCCGTGCGACAGCTTCATGACGCAACAATAGAAGGAACGTCGGAAGTGATGTTTTCTATGCTGTCCGTGCCGAGATGTTCTATACAAAACAAACCGAGAATTTGGTTCTTTGTGAGAGTCTCCGGCCAGTAAGAACGTGAGCACAGAAGCTGAGAAAGCTACTGTGATGGAAGCTCTTACGAGGCGTCAACCGGTGAAGGTAGAGCAGATGAAAATTTAGTGCGTGCCGTAGCAATACACTTATATGGTGTGTGAGAATTGGCGATAGCGCTTTATTTACTTATTAGTTATCAGTACTTTACAACATTAATGTGGATCCTATCTCGGTGTGACGTCACCGTAGACGTACATTGTACTGCATATATTTCGGACTCCTGTCTTTCATTCTTCAAAGAGAAGGAAAGAAAACAGGGAGAGTTTCATAAATGCCGGCAATGCAGCCAGCAGCAACGCCATGCCATCAAAGAGAAATGTTGAAATTCTGTGAAACTCTGAAATTTTGAAGAATATGCACACTAAAATAGAAATGTAATCTGAAATCTTGTAATCGGGCTTCGGGTCTGGTCCAGTCCTCTTACCTCACCTGAATTATCGAATCCATGCGTCAGTTCGTGTCCCAATATGGTTCCTATGGCTCCGTAATTCAGCGCTCTGGAAACAATCATAGGCATATATCAGAGATGCCAACGGGAAAGCTGTCCTAAATACATAGAAGGAAGAGACGTGATATAAGGCAGAGATTCTTAATAAAAAAAAACACTGATGTAACATCCATTGAAATGTCATAATTTGTTACAGACTAATTCACTTTCGTAGTGTAACTTCCTCTTTTTGCTCTCGCAGTCGGTACAGCGACTGGCTACAGGCTGAACGACCGAAGGGTCGGAGTTCGAGTCTCGGTAGAATGAAGAATTTTCTCTTCTCCACGTAGTCCAAACCAGCTCTTAAGTCCACCCAACCTACTACCCAATGAGTACCGCAGGTTTCTTCACCGGTGGGTAAAGCGACCGGGACGTGAAGCTGACCACTCACCTCCAGCTGTTGCCGAGGTCAAGAAAATATAGATCTATACATCCACTCCCACATACGCCTTCGTGGCGTAGTTCGTAATTAGTTAAACACATGGACAGCTTTCATTCCTTATAGTCTTAAANGAAGCTGACCACTCACCTCCAGCTATTGCCGAGGTCAAGAATATACATCCATTCCCACATACGCCTTCGTGGCGTAGTGCTTAATTAGTTAAACACAGGGACAATTGTACCTATGCAGGTTGGTCGTGACGTCGGCGCATGTGAAGGTAAACGTATCATTGATTTCCTTAATGCATCCTGGGCGTTTAGGTTTTTTCCTTCGTTTCTTGGGGTGGGGTGAGACTGAGTCCACTTGGTACGACGACCACTATTGGCCTATTGCACCAGCCCCGGATGATAGATAATGAGCGTGGGGGAGTCGGTCGAATGNCATTGTGTAACTAAGCTCATATATTAGCCATTGTACGTTACATAATGTTTTAAAGTGGCTTTAAAATCGATGTAAGTACAACCAGGGCTGGATTTAAGGGGGATCGACTGGGGCGATCAGTCCGGGGGCCTCCACAAACATAAATATGATCCACAGGTTTTATTGAGATGTTTCAGTCTCTCAAATCACTAAAAGTGACTCAGAATTACTGTTTTTTTTACTTTATCCAATTTACGGTCTTCTAGAAACTAGGAAACAGAACGTTTCGGAAACTTGATCTGTTTCCAATGATTGAAGTTAGCTCTTTCTAAGGGTCCCAAAACGAGTAGTTGTCTTCCCCTCTTACCTGTGGACGGAAACAGATCTAGTTCCTTAACGTTGTGTTTTCTACCTTCTAGAATACCGGACGATGGACTAAGTCCAAAAGCTCAGTAATTCAGAGTATTATATACCATCCTCAGAACCCTTTAGAATCTACTAAATTTCCTTCTGTGCTTTTATTTACTACAAAATGAGAACAAGAAAATAATTGTATAATCCAACTTTGTTCTTACTGATAGGAGCCTCCACATTTTGATTGCCCCCCCCCTCCAACTGTAAATCCGGCCCTGTCCACTCCTCATACTTACTCGAGACCCAGTCCGTAAAAGGGGAACTGCAGAATTCCGGAAGGCACTGCTGTTTTCCAGAAAGCATGAAACAAATCCACAACGGAACCAGCTGTCTATATTTGTTCGTTACAGAGCAACGGGAATCTCCAGAAGTCAGGTATTTAATCTGGATCTGCTACATACTGTCACGTGTTTAGTGCAATTAGAGACGAGCTTCGGATTGGTAATTGGATTTATCGGAAACTTTCTCACGTAACTACAAACAACTACGATAGTCTCACTGAGTTGCATATTTCAAAGATCACTGTAATTAATATTATATTGTGGCATTCTGTTGTACTTTTCACTTAGCGTTTTTAATTAGTTCTACAGTCTTACGTGCAAAAATTTATTAAAACTTAAAAAAGCTATACAATTTAAATTTTTTCACAGCATATTTCGACCGAACTGGTCATCAGGTGTGTGAGTGAGAAAACTGCTGTTTTTCTGTGTTGATGTTCAGTTGTTGATACGTTGTTCTCCTAGTGCGCATGTGTGTAGTCCTCCTTGCTGTGTTATGTTCCCCGTCTTGTTACGTTCCTTGTCCTGTTTTCAACTGCAGTTGAAAACAGGATATATCAGGAGCTAAATATCAACGTAGAAATGCACACGTTTCCTCACGCACAGCTTCTAACACCTGAAGACCACTTCGAGCCAAACATGTCGTGAAAAACGTTTAAAGTGACCAGCTTTTATTAAGTGTTAATAAATTGTTGCACACAAGACTGTAGAAGTAATTAAAACACCAAATCACTGTAATTACAGTACAAAATAAAATCTCAGTCTTCATTAGCTGTTGCTTGGTAGCGGCATTCAACGGCGGATATTCCCCTTCCTCTGGGTTCCCAAACTGTCCCGAGCCTCAGGTACCAGCTTCTCATTTCTCAAAACTGACCACTCTGAACTACTAGTCCTCGTTATTTATCCTAAGCATAGATCGCACAGAAAACTCTTGTAGTATTGCGTGTTCTCCCGTTGCCGGGGAAACATCTTTTCCACAGAGCTGTTCCCTAGTAACTGCTGTTGTACTGTCGCCTGTTTACACAGCTGTTACTTGGCAGTGTGTTTACATGTCACAATATCTTTATCAAGAGCTAGACTAATACAATATAAATACATATAATAATTCATGAATATTCAACGTAGTATGTTTTGTAACAGAATATCGCTGTCCAGTGAGTAGCACTTCAGGTTCTTGTTAAGGGGCCCTCATTCAAAATTCTTGGCCAAAATTCCCTTTCGTTTCCGGTCTGAGAAAAGAACAAAACCGTGTCCAATGGCGGTCTTACGAGAGAAAAGAAACATTAGTAGCTATAGACGAAGCGATGTTACTACTTACTAATGGCATTGGCTTGGAAAGTGTGAAATGCATTGACATCTGTAGGTTCGGTAGCCCAACTGAAAGAAGAGAAAGCAGATCAGTGCTTCAGAGAAACATCAAGTGGGACTCTATTGAAACAGTTACATAATAGTACCCCGCTGCAAGATAGCTGATAGCTGATACTTGAGAACCCACTATAGGAAGTGTCCAGTTTAGTGATACTTCAATTGTTTGTTCTTCGGAATTAATAAAATTTTCTCACTATATTTAATATCGGATCAAGGAATAAAACAAGGCAACCAAATAAATCACTTAATTTGTTATTACATAATTAAATTGGAAATTATTATTTATAACTCTGTATTAATCCATGAATTTCTGCTTAATAAAATATGCCTATATGATTTAAATTGATATTTTTCGGTTATTTATTTTTATTTAAGTAAAACTTGGTTTCCAAGCGGTAGCGTAGTTGGTTGAGGCATTACGCTACAAGCCAGAAGGTCGCGGGTTCGATTCCGATGAGGTCATTGAGTTTTTTAATTGACCTATTCCTTCCAGCCGCACTATGGCTCTGGGGTCAACAGAACCTTTCACAGAAATGAGTATCAGGAAGCTTTCTAAGGGGCAAAGGGCCGCTGGAGCGTAAGTTTGATAACCTCGCCGCCTTCTCTGAGCAGATTGTCTAGAAAACGTGGGAGATTCGACTTCTCATAAGCTTATGGGTCTCTCACGACCTGTTACAGTGATAGCTTTTATATATATATAATGATTTCAGAAAAATAGCTTTTATTATCAATATATGTGTCATCAAAATTGTATTTTAGCTAATAGGTCTATTGATAGATATTGACTTACTCTAACTTTCCAACTAAGAAGACATTTTTCCCTTTTTATACTTGATGATGGAAACAGTTTCATCTTCAGAAACGTCGTGGATTTTAATATGCCTAAGACAAAGGAAATGCCAAACGTAATCTTTATATAATTAATAGGCCATTACCACTAACTTTTCGATGATTATTAGAGTCTATGTAGTGTAGCTACTAGCAGAGCTGTAAAATGGCCCACCCGAGGCAAATAATGTGGACATACCTGTCTTCGTCATTTGGTTTCCTCAGGCTCTGAAGCATTGTCGTCGTGAACAAGCCAACGATTCCCAGCATGTTGTACAGGTAGGCTGTTTCATTCACGTGGACCTGGAGAATGCATAAGCCAAAGTAGCCGAGGAACATTGCTTCCATAAAAAGTGGACAGTTTCTTGACCAAATTGGCGATGACTAGCTTCGAAGGACACCCCTTTGCTACACTTAGCTAACCTCCGAGCAACTGAATAATTTCTTCTGGACTCCAAAATAAATAAATAAGCGAGTAAATAAATAAATAAATAACTCCAACATTCATCGAAAAGCAGCCAGTTGTGCAGTCACGCAAGATTTTCTAACATTTAAAAAATATGTGTCCCAGGAGGAAAGGTTAATTTTCGGGGAGGTCATAGAATGGTCATTCTAAACAAAAAGTGTTTATGTAAATGTGTCCTATTCCGAACGGTTTCCGAGATGTAACTATTTCACTCTACATTTACAAATTTGTTGATAAGGAAGAGATATTACGTACTGTTTGTAACACCGGTGTTTATAGTTCAGGCGGCAAAGTTGGTACAGTTTCCTAGCATAATATATATATTTTTTAACATCCCACCGTCAACATCAATGCACTTTGCAACCCGTGTGAGGACATGACATGTTTCTTGTTTGAATGCATCTTAACGTTCCTGTACAGTGAAATAACTATCTCGGAAACCGTTCGGAATAGGACACAAGTACATGTACAATTTTTGCTTAGAATGACCAAATTCTATGAGTCCCAGAATACTGACTTTCCCTTCTGGGACATCCTGTATATAGAGAAACAAGGAAAGGGACAATTAATGTATGCCGCTATGCGTATGATTCTTGAGAAGCTATCGCGTTTTATTCTTCCTCTATTGTACCATTAAACTCGACAGAACATTTCATCAGGGTACCCATTTCTACCGGCTGCAGAGTTTGAAGAAGGGGAATGTCCCTTCACGTCTCCACAAACCTTCATGGTACGCTGCTTAACTAAGCACGTATTGCAGATGGACAGAGTTACACTGTTACAAAGATACGTGGACAGCGTTTACTCACCCCTTCGTAGTAGGCTTCCAGTTGGTCCCTGTCCAGAAGCCACTCCGGAAATCCGACGAAGTGTTTAACTGCCGCCGCCTTTTCCAAAGTTGCGATTTTCGTTTCCTCGTCCATCCAGTCTGCCGACCGCACCAGAGACGAGAATGCCCACTGAATATCCACCAGCATGTCCACCACCTGTTAAATCCTCCTTTACGTTGAATTCATCTTCATAAATTCTTATTATAACTACTAATTGATGGATTAGTGGCGAATACAAGTTCGGTACATAAAACGTTCGAATTAAGTTTTGCATCGTTACCACTAATACAGAAATAAAACTGTGGAGAAATAGTCTTCAAAGGAATGAGCCTACATTTGTTTGTTTATGGTATATTTAACGACAGGGTCATGTTATACAGCGTCGACTAGTAGGACAATTGGTGAATAATTCATTTAAAAGACTGTGGAGTTAAGCGGTCGTTAGCGGCCTCCGTAGTCTAGGGGTAACGTTCCCACATCATGACTCAAGGTACGCGGGTTCAAACCCGGCGGAGATGGTGGAATTTTTAAGGGCTGAAAATTCAGGGTACAAGTCCTCCGAGAGGGACTTTAAGCCGTGGGTCCCGTGTCGTAGATTTGCGGCACGTAAAAGATCCTCATGTCTCTAGGAAACCTCTGAGCAAAATTAGGCAAAAATGTTTCCCGTCCAAGTAGTTTCCAATGCCTGAGGTAGATGGGGAAAGTTATCGGGCACCAATGCCAGTAGAGGGCCGACCTCGCTGGCAGAAAAGGGAGAGTTATAGGGTACCACTGCCAGTAGAGGGCCGACCTCGCTGGTAGAAAGGGGAGATAGTGGGCACGAATATCGGTAGGGTATGGAGACAGTAGAAATTAAAAGGGGACGTACAGTAGACTATTAGTCGCGGTGCATGGGGAAACCCACCCCCTCTATACTGAATACCTGAATAAGCTGTCGTTGAATAAATTCAGGTAATATTTCGGCATTTACTGGAGAGACCGGGGAAAACCACCAATATCCCAATCAGGATAACCGATGTTCTTGCGAGATTCGAAGGGGACACTTCCCGAATACAGGCCAGACACTTGAATCAACTTTCTTCCTATAATATTAAGTGCACGTATAATTTACGCATGCGTTACTTGAAGTTTTCATATGTTATTGGATTTTATCTTCAGTCATTGAATACACAGATTACTGCTTCAAAGGCAATCATACAATCTGTGGCTCTAGAGCAGTGGTTCTCAAGCTTTGTGAGACCGCTGCCCGGCGGTTGAGAAACACTGCTGTAGAGTCGGCTTCCATAAAATGCTGGGAAGTTCTTGAGTAGCTGCACAAGTGGCAGCTTCTCAAGAAGGGCTCAGCTCCAGAAGTGAGTGAGTGAGTGACCCCGGTAATCATATGATGATTGTGTACCAGCTAAGATGTTTCAAACAGAGCACACAAGTATCAAGCAGCACAGCGCCTGAAACTGTTGTTTATTGTTTTAAATATTTAACATATAGAACCGATTTCTCTAAAGTCGTGATTGAAAAAGATGCCTTAACAAGTCCTACGGTATGAAACTGAAAGAAAATGTAGATTTCAGCAAGTTCTTATGAACGCACCTTACTTTTCGTGGCGTTAAGGAAATTTGCATCAGCAATGAAGTAGCTCACGGCCATGCCCATTAAATAGTTCACTGCATTTGTACAAAACGTAGATCTGAAACAATACAAATTACTTACTTGAACTGGGGCATTTATGCTTACATTAATGCCTTCAGATAAATTTCAAAATGTAGGAAAATATATCTTTATTTCCGTCTATTATTGAAGTCATCTCTAAAATTTATATTGAAACTTTGCCATAGGTTAGTGCCCTAAAGAGGGTCAATTCAATTTAATCATGTTGAGTAAATTTTAAATTGTAATTAGAATGGTCGAGACAAAGAGGATGAGATGGGGAGGGTATGTGGCAAAAGTTGGGGAGAGGAGGAATGCATATAGGATATTGGTAGGAAAAACAGAAGGAAAGAGATCACTATAAAGACCAAGACGTAAGTGGGTGAACAATATAGAATGACCCTTAGAATGGGGTAGTATGGACTGGACTGATCTGGCTCAAGATATGGACCAGTGAAGGGCTCTTGTGAACACAGTAATGAACCTTCGGGTTCCATAAAATTCTGGAAAGTTCTTGAGTAGCTGCACAATTGGCGGCCTCTCAAGAAGTTTTCAGATCCATAAAGTTAATTATTTGGTTTAGTACGGTAAGTTTTATAATTAATATAGCTGCATAAGTTAATCTTTAGTAAAGCATTTCAATATTAGGCGTGATCTTCCGTATCGGTTGATTCATTAATGGTTAATTGAATTACTCTCTGTCACTGGCAAAGTTATGTAGTACCGGATGAATAATGTTTGACCGATGAATAGGACAGTACACACTATGAGGAAGAAAACTGCCATGATCCATTTTAACGCACTGCTCGGAATGTTCTGGAGACAATGATAAAATCCAAGAGGAATTCAACGTTGCCGGTCACCTGGCCGAGATTTATGTTCAAGATATCCTGACAAAAGAAAAGCAACAATCTCAATAACTAGACCGGTCGTTGGTCACTGTCTTGTGCCCCATCCAGTGTATTTTTAAAGACTCTCCAAAGGAAACAACATGCATGACGTGGTTGTTTTACTCAGAAATTTTAAGTAACCAAATATCAAGAAGTATGTATCTTTTTTTTTCAATTTTTAAGCAGTAATAGAGATTCTCGTTAAACATACAAAAATTAAGATCGCATTGGAGACAATAAACTTTAACATTTCAATAAACTTGAAATGCATTTTTGGCTCGATCCGCTGTTATTACAACTCTGATTACAAATATTATTATTATTATTATTATTATTATTATTATTATAATTGTTAATGTCAGAGATATATATCTTGAAAAAATTGTTAGTTCTCCTTCAGTCCTATTTGAGATATGAATTTAATTCTGAAAGAGAAGTATGAACTATATGCAAAGTACTACAAGGGTCAATCCACGTGACAACATACCTTGTCTCTGGAGCTCGTCCTCCCATAACCCTCTCGATGTAGCGTTCCTTCATCTCTCTCATGTCTCTGTTGGTCTGTGGTGCCAGTATATGTACCACCTCCCACCACATCGTTAGCTCTGAAAAGCACGTTAGCTCAGGATAAGAACCGTGTTCTCTCTGGCCTCCCATCTTCTCTCTTCATCCGGTTTCTATTGCGGTCCTTTGTAAACGAGAAGCTTTCTATCGCAATTCTCTCTTTGTACTATAATTTGCTGATAAAATATATTAGTACAAACACAAACACTCAACATTAGGCTCTGTATGGACCTACATTCCACCAAAGTAAGTGGAAATGCTATTTTTATCATTTCGTCAGTAAATTGTTCACTGTAACAAAGTTAAGCAAAGAATATTCATTCATAAACTTAAAATACGATATGTGGAAGATTAATGCTTTTAAAGTGTGTTGTATTGATATTAATGTTTTGTGTCTCCTTGGTAAGAAAATAAGATTTAAATTTTATTTGTATCTATCGTCTTCGTACTTTGTCACGTTTAGTTTGGATGTTTACTACATATGTTTCGACAACTACCAGGTCGTCTTCAGAGATATGTGTTTTTATGTTATCGGCTAAATATTAGGTCAAATATGTTGTTTGTGGTTGTACATGCTTTTGAATACTTCAAATGATTAAAAATTTTTGGTACATAATCATCTTATAGATAAGTACACATGTGGTTGTGCATAATTTAACCCTCTATGTTTATATATAGAACCACATACAACATGCATAAAACATGTACAACCATATTTTTGATGTGTGATATACTTACATATAAGACGGTTGTCTACATGTACATCCAGATGGCAGTGGTGTCATGAGCGCTATCTATAGTTATCGGACGAAATGACAGACCGGTACTTACCGAGAGTTTTACTGGAAGTTTCCGAAAGTAACTTCATCAGAGACTTAAGATAGTCTGCATTAGTCACTACGATCTTGTCCTCCCCACCTTCTAGATGAAGAGTCACGTTCTCAATCCCTTCAAACATGAGCGTGAAGTATTCTGTCCAGTTCAACTGTGGAGGAGAACAGACAGTTCAGCTGTGCGGGGATTCACAGGACCAACTGCAAATGCAAGGGCGCATCACATGAAGGCTAGACTCAGAAACGCTCAGTATAACTTCGGACAAACTGATCGTATATTCCAGTGTTTTCTTGCAAATACGTGCCATCTGTAAGTTCACCTTTATGGAATACAAATGATTCGTTTCAGCGATTACAAAACCCCACTAATAGACCATAATCTCTGGTGCTGTCAATCCATCTACTTTACATATGATTAGTGTATACCGATTCCTCCTGACAGGATGGTCATAATTATGCGACCCACAGAGCTCACTCAGACGCGAAACCTCTGGGCAGGAAAATAAATAATAACGTAAGAAATATTATATGCATAAGAATTAATGGTATGATTATGCGAAAATAAGAAGCTGCAAACCTTTGCGCCTGACCTTTAAGGTTCCATTGAGGTCATTATTCGTCCACTCTTGTAGTTCCTCCACGGACATCTCAACTGCTTCCTCTTCATCTTCGTCATTTTCATTCATAACCTGTAAGAATCATAAAGCAGAGAATTTTCGTCTTTTCAAGTAACATCTGTCTCCAGCAGTGCTCACTGACAACAGCGGACACCTTTAGGTGGACTGAGGACTCTTACTCTCAAATAACATTTTAGCAAATTTATTTTAAATGATTCCTCATATATAGACAGTGAGAAATATATACTGTATAGTAAAAGAAAGGTAAAGCTATTTTGAATTGTTTCATTTTTGGTCCGTTACACTATCAATCACAAAGTTAATAAAAAGTCCGTCGAGTGTAACAATTTGTAGGTCACTTCTTTATCACTTCTGCCTTACATGTTTCGGTTTGACACAACCATCATCAGAGGCACTTACTACAATTATGAAAACACTGTCGTTGTTTATGATGTTCACAGTTATGTTTGTTGTGTGGACGCTGCTACGATATGTCGACGTGTAAAAGCACAACACTTGCTAGGATGGTTGAGTGCATTATCAATTCTCACCTTCCATCCGAAACTGCCCTCAAGTTCAAACGCCAATATTAAAATATTTAAATATTAAAATTTTTTTTTTAATTTAAAACATTTGATGTAAAATGTTAAGCTCCTCCTTGTTAATTTATCCCGAAGATGGGAGATGTCAGCTTGAGGTTGTATGGCTTATGGTTAGATGTTTCCTATGTGCTGTGTGTTGTGTACAAATTGTTACACTCGACGGACTTTTTATTAACTTTGTAAAGGTAAAGCTATTCCTGTAACAGGCCGTGGATACCCATAGGTGTCTGGGACGTCGAGGCTCCCACATTTTCTAAACAATCGGATCACAGATGGCGGTGAGGTTGCCAGCCTTACGCTCCGGCCGTCCTTTCACCCCAGGAAGATTCATGGTATTCATTTTTGTTAGAGGCTGAGTCGAGCCCAGGGCCATAGTATGGCTGGAAGGATTAGGTTGATTGAAAAATCCAGTGACCTCATCGGGAATCGAAACCGCGATCTTCCGGTTTGTAGCATAGTGCCTCAACCAACTATGCTGCCGCGCGCCCCTTACATAATATACTTTTTGTTTTAAACGTTTTTACGTTAGATCAATTGTTCACAAGCCGTAATTAAAGAAAGGGAAATGTCTAATTAAATCAAAAATGTTTATTTGCTGAATTTTTATGACTGAAAGAAAATAAAATAAACGTTATTGTCTGTGATGCAATTCGTTAAATGTTTGCAGCCTTTTCATTTTGAGGCAGGAAATGAATGGTGCAACACAGTATGTAGGCCTATATTTAGCTGGGGTTATTGAATTGACAGAATTTTCAGGCTGCCTTCTTTATTTTGAAAAAGAATATAAATAGGTTTATGAGATCATCATGATGTCTGTATATCTGTGAATCCCCCCTATCAGCTTGTCTGAATCAGTCATTACACTAGTCATGCTCAATGGTAATACCAGCGGTATATAAGGATTAATTCATAATAAGCACGAAGCTGGGAACTGCAATGTTTACGGAAGAGTTGTAGAGCCTCTTAAAAAAATTTGTTATTTCTTCACGGAATACTTAAGAACTCTCCGGGGCAAAGAACAGGTATTTAAGCTGATGCAAACGTATATAAGACCGCCTCTGTAGTCCAGTGGTCAGAGTTCGATTCCCTACTCTACAAGATTTTTTTCTGAGAAGTAGTGGGTCTGGAACGGGGTCCAATGAGCCGTGTGATAATAATTGAAGAGCTATTTCAAGCAAAGAGCTGCTCCGGTCTAGAAAACCGAAATTAACGACCGTGGGGATTCGTTGCGCTGACCACGTGACACCCTGTATCCGCTAAAGTTGGTACTAAAATTCGCCGACAAGCGGCGGTCGCTCAGTCGTTATAGTTCGCTTGAGGACTAAAGTCACGGAGTTTTTATGTGCATATGATTATCAGTGTCCAACGACTGGACTGGTCAGCAGGAAGTATTTCCGTAATCTTCTCGCTGAAGGGACGTAATGATAATAGAGTTCTGGCGATCTGTGAAGAAAGGTTTGTCGGAAAATTGGAGCTAATATAAACGAAATTATTACTGTATGTGACACATCCAGACTGGCATATAATTCATACGATAACATTGAGAGGGGTGCCTGCTACAAGTCAACTGGTAACCACTTCGAAATATTACTGTAACCAGTAAAAAGTAGCATTTCCTTAGTATCGTGATACATGTTTCACTACGCGTAATGGCAGCATACTTTCAGCGGCCTTGAAAATTGTTAAAGTCACTTCAGATGCTGAAGGTAATAATTTAACAATTATATCTAAGGAAAATTCTAAAATAAAACACAAGAATATGACGAAATATATGAGTTACGGTTGAGGAATCAGCATACTCTTCAAGAGAACAGAGTTGATGATGATGATGATGATGATGAAGATGATCCAGAACTATAAGCAGGCCTATATCTAATAGCGTTTCATATTTCCGCATCTCAAAATGTGAAGATTATTCATTTCCCATTTGGTACTTTGTATTTGCTTACCCCTGTTAGCCGTTGGTCCATTTCAAGATGATGATGATGATGATGATGATGATGAAGATGATCCAGAACTATAAGCAGGCCTATATCTAATAGCGTTTCACATTTCCGCATCTCAAAATGTGAAGATTATTCGTTTCCCATTTGGTACTTTGTATTTGCTTACCCCTGTTAGCCGTTGGTCCATTTCAAGAATCCGTAAGGCGGCCATTTTCACTGTAAGGTCGAAATCCTTATCCAGGGACGCGCTGTTGTTCCACCTATATATATATGATATCGCCTGCGCGAGGTACTCCAGGAAGGCAGCAGAATATGCGTCCTCTTCCTCTTTTTCTTCTTTCATTTTCGCTTTTTTTCTTCTTTTTTCAATTTGCTTATCTATATCTTTGTACCTACAAAAGTAAGCAAGTTGTGTTAATACAGTCAATCTACTCGATGGCTCACGTTACGTCATACCACGTACAGGCAAACTTACGGAATAAAAATCTTGTGCAAATAGGCTTGAACATCCCATCGGCATTTGAATACGCAAGTTCTTTTCTTATATCATTAATGAATGTTGGAAATGTGATGAAAATGGAATGCATTAATATTCCAATGGTAAGGTAACGGTTACGTCACCGACTGCGAATGACGCACCCTCGTTTTCAGAGCAAATGGAGTATATACTGCATGAACATCTTCACGGATGCAATGCGAAGGCGGATGGAATCATTCAGTATCGCCGTTAGCTGTCCATTTTATGACATTTGTATGATACGATGTTTCCTGAACTGATTCTAGTCCCATCTCCATTTTGCATTGCACTGAAAGATTTTCTCTTACATTTTACTGTAAAATTACTCGCGAAGGTGGTTACAGAACCGGGACATTGATACCTTAAAATTTAATCAAGTGGAAACGCAACGAGGAGAATTATTTGAAACGTCGTATATATATATATATATATATATAGGATTTGAAGTTCTCACAGCGGTGGTTTTGAAGAATTCTGTCTTCTGGGATATAAAGCCGTATAGTCTTCATCCCTGAAGATGAAGGTGACATGTTCCTCAGAAACGTCGGTTGACTTTCAACAGACTACACGGCATTTTAAACCAGAAGTAGAATTCATCGTAAAGGCAGAAAACACTTTAGATATTGACAATTTTCATCAAAATATTGGCTTAAAATCCGTACATTTATATGTGTACGCTACCAAAACAGAACACGAACTGTCTTACTACCTGAGAAAGGCATAACAGCCATGACATGTGGAGTCGAAACAGTCAAACGTAATGGCCTAATTTTATTTTACCTTGCGACGATCATGACGATCATGATGATGGTGGTGATGATGATGATGATGATGATGATGATGATGAGACGGTAGTGGCGATGATATGGACGAAAGTGTTAATTGAGCTACTGGGTGATTACACTGTGTCAATGTGACAATGTTGTCGACGTTTAGGAGGTATATGCTGGCTCAAATTTTAAGGTCGAATTATGCAATGCTGGTTATTTTCCGTGTATACATTTGTTTATGCTCTGACTAAAACACGGAAGGAGGCAGAATAGTCCGCTTAGGCCAATGGGGAGGTAGTATATACCTCTGAAACGTCGGTAACATTGCCTACATCGATTAGGTGTAATCCTCAGATAACTTAATTAACAAGCAATGGTTAACAGCAGTGAAAGCATAATATCAGTAATGATAAAAATGTTTGAGTCCCGACTTTAATGGTTACAGTTGGCAACTTTAATAATTTTAAACTCGTTGAGATAGTAAACAGGTTATTTCTACGGAAAGAAATCTCTTCTTGAGCAATAGATAATTATTCCGGTTATTAATAATCGCGCCATCATTTATGGAACACGCAGGTGCATTACTCTCTGCCGCAGGTTACTAAACACAATGTGCTTTTTATATTAACTGCTCTAATGTCGTCGGGACAAAACAAACTTAAATGGCGTGTCAAGCTGTTAATTTGCTCTGCTTCCACGCTCGTTTTCTTGTTCAGACCTGGAGCTGGAGGCGACATACCTATATTCCTCCGAAACGTCAGTAGACTTTCAACGGACTAAATGGTGTTACGTCCCAGAAGATAGAACTCTTCTTAATATAATTTTATTTGCGAATTCACCAGATATCAAAAGCAAAGTTTCCGTAATTAAATATATTATCCCTTACTGTTTTTTATTGCTACTGGTGTGGGACTAAGTCTGTTGTACTGCGGCCACTTCTGGCCTATTGTACCAGCCCCAGATGATAGGTGAGGGTGATTGTGGAGCAATTGGTGGAATGAAGATTGGCAGGGGAAAACGAAGTACTCGGAGAAAACCTGCCTCAGCGCCACTTTCTCCACCATAAATCTCACTTGACCAGACCCGGGATCGAACCCGGGCCGCCGCGGTGGGAAGCCAGCGACTAACCGCTTGAGCTATGGCGCGGCCTTTATTCCTTACTTACTTACTCATGGAACTGAACCCTTCAGGAGGAGCTGCCAATTCTGCAGCTACTCAAGAATTTCCCAGAATTTTAAGGAACCTGAAGGCTCATTACCGTGTTCACAAGAGCCCTTCAACGGTCCATATCATGATCCAGATCAATCCAATCCATACCATCCCATCCTAGCTCTTTAAGATCCATTTTAATATTTTCCACCCACCTACGCCTTGGTCTTCTTCCCAGCGGTCTCTTTCCTTCTGTTTTTCCCACCAATATCCTATACGCATTCCTCGTCTCCCCCATTCGTGCTACATGTCCTGCCCACCTCATCCTATTTGACTTGATCGTTCTAAATATATTATTCCTTATGGATATTATTACTCGTAGATGCATAAAGATAAAAAGACGGACTGTTACGGGAAGACAAATTTGTACTCAGATACTCTGGCATGCACCTAACACATGTACCGCTTAAGGTCGAAAATTGCAACACCTTTTCTCACACGAACGCTTTCATACCGTATGTCTGTTGCGCCAGGAAAGATGCCATTTACATAGCAATGATCATAATCAGTTTTGCAGATATTGCATCTGAATCCGGACGTATGGGTCTAAAATCTAAGACAAAAATTTCTACATATCGATTATTATGCCTTGAAAGATAATTGATTTGTCTCGATAGAGATATCGTACCCTGGCAAAGGTGACCTGACATCCGGGGTTCCCAGCGTCAGTCTCTGTATGGTGCGGTTCGAGTTCTGTGGGTATATCGAGAAACCGACCAGTATATCCTGGTAGAGTAGCCGCTTAGTCTTCACAGCTATCGGCACCAAGTTGAAAGGCTCTTGTGTGGCTTCTTTCTGGAGGGAGGGACGAACCTGCATCCCAATGTCCCTCAGGAACTGAAACATTGGCTCCAGGCCTTGCGAGTCCAGCTCGTCTGCAAACAATTTGAAGGAATGCTCGTTAACGTCGGGATAAATGAAATAAGAAGACGCGCTTTACATCTCAAACGCTGTTATCGCAACTACACAAATCCCGAGTTCAACCGCTGTAGTGACTAAAGGGGCTGGACTTTCTGGGTTGTGTCGTGGTATAAAAACAGTAAAGCTATCCCTGTAACAGACCTTGAAGGCCCATAGGGTTGTGAGACGTTGAGGGTCCCACATTATCTAAACAATCGGCTCAAAGATGGCGGTAAGGTAGTCAGCCTTACACGCCGGCCGCGCTTTACTCCCCAGGAAAATTATTTAATTAATTCCTGATATTCATTTCTGTTAGAGGCTGAGTCGACCATGATGCGGCTGGAAGGATTAGGTCAATTGAAAAAATCCAATGACCTCATCAGGACTTGAACACCCGACTTTCCGGCTTGTAGCATAGTGCCTCAACCAACTACGCAACCGCGTGTCCCTGTGTCCTGGTGTACGAAAGAATTTCTCTCTACACTGCTGCCTTGAGAGCGGCAGGCTACGGGCTGGACGGCTTGGGTTCTACTTCCGGCAGGGGCAAGAGATTATTTTCTACTCCACAGCGTCCGGGCAAATTCTAAGGCCCAGCCAGCCTCCAGTATAAAGAGTGCAACAGGCTACTTCCTCTGGGGAAAAGCTGTCGGTGCGTGAAGATGACCACTCGTTTCCATCTAGTACCGAGGTCAAAAACGGTGGATCTATACATCCACTCCTCCATATGTCTCCTTGGTGTAGTATTTAATTATCTAAGCACAGGAACAACTTTACCTTAATGCATTCATATGGACTCTAAGGCCCACCCAATCATGTTCAATGGATACTGTGGAGCCAGAGTAACAGCCATTACTAGGTAACGATTGTATAATAGGCAAGAAAGAAGTAACTGTTAGAAGCGGTGTTTTCTGTGCGGTCCGTGCCGAGACTATATAACGAGGACAATCTGCCATTACGAGAGAGTGCTGAGACGGCAGTTAGAAGAGTACGAGTTTGGTGGGAAGTGGCTGCCGGCCTACGAGGACGTGAGCCCGTGAGCAGAGAAATGTTCACTGTTCGAAGATGTTACCAAGCAGCGCAGTGAATACCGTGACTGCGTCTGATAGTGATTTGCAAAGAGTAGTCACGTCGTCTGTGTTAAAGTGTCCAATAAGCCAGATTACCAATCCAAACCCCGTCTATGGCCATTCAATCACATGACAAATCAGGTAGACCTGTTGCTCTTGAATCTAGAATTATATCATGTAGTAAAGTATTTCACTCGGTTGAAGTGCGTCAGTTCTCTCCTTACACTCGCTTAAGCTCACAGTAATCATGGACAGATGTGAACGGTAAGTTTGCACCAGAGCTCACCTGTATTCATGCACGACATGTACATGATCCTGGCCTGTGTGACTGGAAGTGGTTCATTCTCAGAGCCATTCTTTTGCAAATTATCTGAAACCACACAAACATATCGGTTGCATATTACAGCCATTTTACAGAGATTTATGTCAACACGTTTACTTATTCACTCACTCCATCTCCTGTCTTTGAGCTGTGGGGACTTTGTTCTGTATCCTTTCGGGGCGTGTTGATAAAACAGCCGTATATACTGCATTTACAGTTCGATTCCCAGAGGAGGCATGAGAAATTTCTTTACTCCACAGCATCCAGACACGTTTTGGGGCCCACCCAAGCTCCTGTTAAATTGGTATCGCTTTTCTCCGGGGGTAGAGTGGCCGAGGCGTGTAGTTGGCCAATCACCTTCGTCGCACACCAAGACTAAGAATAATTGACTTATGTCTCTACATCCCCATACTTCTTCACGACGTGTGCTTAATTAAATAAGCAGAGGGACAACTTTACCTTTTGTAATTAAATTATGGTATTATTTTCAAATGCCGATCACAGTGACCGCGCGGTCTGAAGCATGAACTATCTCCGCTTGCTCAAACGCTGGGATCGTGGGTTTGAATTCCACTCAAGGCATGTATATCTGTGTGCCTTTATTCTGTATGTAGGTAGCAGCTTGGCGATGGGCTGCTCACCCGTCCAAAGAGTTCCACTGACTGTGCATAGGATTAAAAAACTGAAAACGCGGCCAAGGTTCAACAAAGGGCTGTAGGGCCGCAGATAGTTTCCCAATTCACAAGTGCTTCTTTCAGCTACGAGCCCAGGCATAAACCACCAAATCACAATAAGGGTAGGTCTGGCCGAATGACACCTATCAGAAAGTTCTATCACTGGCCTCGGGTTCGCTTCTTCAAGTGTTTATTTCTTGTCACAATTGGTAGTCTTGTATACAATCAACATATACACAGAGTTTCCCTTACCACGTCAATAAGGCCGCGCCATAGCTCAAGAGGTTAGTCAGTGGCTTCCCACAGCGGCGTCTCGGGTTCGATCCCGTGTCTGGTCAAGTGAGATTTGTGGTGCACAAAGTGGCGCTGGGTCAGGTTTTCTCCGAGTACTTCGGTTTCCCCTGCCATTCTTCATTCCACCAATTTCTCCACAGTCACCCTCACCTGTCGTCTAGGGGCTGGTACAATAGGCCAGAAGTGACCGCAGTACAAGGGACTTAGTCCCAGTCCCACTACCAATAAAAAAATACCACGTCAATAAGCAGAACATGAGGGTTACCATCCGTGTACTAGCCTCTACTTCGGCCCATCACGTGTTTCCTTATTATTACAGTTGATAGGACCGAGCATAATTAACACGACTTCAAAATGCCCTTCCTCTCGTCAAGAAGGAGAACTTGAGGGTGTCTATCCGCATTTCACCCGTCACGAAATGTTGGTGCTTGCCTCGAATTCTCCTCATCACGTGCTGTGTGCGCTCAGCGAACCAGTTGTGCTCGATAGCGGTGTCAGGGGTCGGATGCTCTTCGGCCCAATTGCCGCATGTGAAGGTGTAGAAGTCCTCACATGGATCCACGGCCTTGTCCATGGACTGCAAGATGTTGGCGGCTGCAACAAGCACAAACAGTGTAATGAGGAACCCACATGAAAGCCAAATTTGCATGGGAGTACTCTTCAAGCGCGTAAACTAAATGGGATAAAAAGACATATTTACGCCTCTTAAGATAATCTAATTTTATGCTCTTATTATTGCAGTAAAATTAGCATAACTATAAAAATATATAAAATTGCATTTCACTGAAGTCATAGTATAAAATATATAGCCCTCTCTAAGCATGAATTTTGTCTATACAACATGTAAAAGTTAAGATTTATCACAATTACAAGGAAAATCTCTAAATGTTACACGTGGAAATAGTCGAAGTTTTATATATGAACCACAGGAAACACACACACACACACAAAGGAAAAAAAAGGTTTTGTGGGCTAGCGGGAGATTTTCTTTTTAAGGTGAAAGTATGTGGTATAAATAGTAACCACAGCGCTTTGAAGAGTTAAACATCCTTTTATGAGAAATTTAAATTCAGCTTCTCCCAGTCTCGTTTTGCAAAACGATTCTATAATTTCCCCGTGTTCCATTTTTGTTATATGATCGAGGTAGAAATTTAATTTCTAAAATGCCTATTCGATCTGTTGTCACCTTGGGACAAGCATCATCAGTTTTTTACATACCAGACAAGTAGGTCTTAAAATGATCACTGATAGAAAGATTAAAAACTGATTTTGTCTCATTTTATTTTGATTTTAGGAGAAAGGGGAATGAGCTGTGTCAGTATGCAGTGCTGATGGGAACAAATGTCATATTTTTCAACATTTTAATCTGCAAATCTTAATAGAAAAGCCGTTTTAGCACCCCAGGCATAAATGCGTGAGTAATATTCAAATAATTTTCAAGATGAAGAATGAAGATTGTGGGCTCGATTGAACTTCCTCGGACGTAGATGGCAAGTAAGAACGGATATCACAATAAATCTTAAAGAAGTGGGGGGGAAGGCATGAACTGTATTTAATTGTCTTAAGATATAGTCCAATGGCAGCACACACATGCAGAAACCTTTTATCTTAAACAACTCCAACTGCTGGAAGTAGTGTTGTTTTGTCGAAGAAAAAAATATATATTATTATTATCTTTTAGACTTTGTAAAGGGTGGCGAATTTATTGATAAGCTAAGTGACCGTAAGATTCTGAAGGCGGACTTTGCTCTACAGATGTAACTATTTGCATGCAATCAAAACTTCTGGTGCGCCCGTTTGTGCTAGTCCACGTTGATTTTTCTTACTTCATAAGTCTTCAGTTTTATCTTATGTTAAATTCTGACGCTTTATTTGTTACATTACGAGTGGCTGCAAATTCATTTTATAATATCGAATTTCATAGTTTCCTTTCAACTTAAGGTTCTCTGGTTCAATTCCAAAATACTGTTTGCGGGATAGCATGTTGCACGCTATTCCTTCTCCCATACAGAATATTCATAGCCGAATATCTGTGTCATCAGCTTCGCAGCTTTGCTTCCTATCGTATTCTTCCACGCCCACTTCGCTACTCCTCATCTTTAATGTGAATAACTTGCAAGCAACAGCAGGCCGGTAGGACTGCGGCATGAATTCAAAGCGATAAGCTCAAAGTAGATATTAATCTTCTTATTTTCTTAAGAAATATGAGGCATTCTCTTGCTCTTTATAGAATAAGGTTAGAATGAGAATTCTGTTCTGCATATTCATGTAAGCACCACACCACTGAAATCCTTGTGGGTTGAAGAGCCTCTGGCATCCTTTCGATGTGGCACGAAGTGGACCCCTGACACTTGATAGACTTGAAGGCTTTTTCTTTGCCTCTGCCATTATTCGAACCCAGATTGTCCATATGTTATTTTTTCCTTGGCACTACAGCCCCAGTGGGCCTAGGCCTACCTCCATGAACTTCTCCGTTCACTTCTAGATCTTACACATTCGGTAGGACTCGCTTCCGAGCGAGCGAAGACAGTGCTTGCCTAGACCGCTCGGCTACCGTGACCGGCTGTCCATATGTTAGCAAATACGAGTATTATTCTTAGTGGAGTGAGACTGAGTCCACTTGGTACTGTGGCCAAAACTGGCTTATTGTACCAGTCCCAAATGGTAGATGACGGTGATACTGGAACAACTGGTGGAATGAAGGTTTGCAGAAGGAACCCGAAGTAGTCCGAAAAAACCTGCAGCACCCCTTTATCCACAGTAAATCCCACGTAACCAGACACGGGCTCTAACCCGGGTCGCCGCGGTGGGAAGCCAGCGACTAGTCGCCTGAGCTATGGCACGGCCCAGATATTAGCCTATATTTGGGGACTATTCTTTTGGCCATTCAAGGTCATTCCATGACCTCCCACTACCGGTCTATAGAGCTACCCCTCGCTCTAAGGACAGAGTTTCAAGGAGGAGAAAACTGTGGTGGCGTGGATGAAGGGGCGTTGACCTTGATCGGCCAAAGGAAATATCCTGGACTGTAATCAATATATGACTGACCTATCTCAACGTTTCCCTTAATATGTACTTGTACATACGTAAAATACGAGTATTACTGAACAGGCATCGATCATAATAAAAAAAAAACAACATTTTACCGATAAGATTAGAGTAGATAAAATTATTTACTGAATGTTCGGGGTGTGGACTTCCATGCAGTAAGTGACGTAAAGCCCCGAGACTTCAGTGCTCAGCTGTGCAGGTCATAACAACAGGGCTCGTCAAGAGAAAGCCATTGTGAGCCTAAGGCTCTCACTGCCATTGATCTGAAGATTGCTGACGTGTGAGATATGACGCCGTGCATTCTTGTAGATCGTTACCATCATTTTGTATGAACGTGCTGTCATCCCCGAAACATTAATATTATATTATATTTATTTATTTATTTGTGTTTAATTAACGACGCTGTCAGTAGCGTCGAAGTTGATTTCTGAAATGAAAAGGACATGCCTGGAAGCGGTCTTCGCCAATTGGAGGTACCTTCCTGATATCTGTCGGCAGGGACTGAGAAAGGTCACAATGAAGTTCAGTGAAGATAGTATGTGTTCCAGTCGAGATTCGAACCAAGGCACCTCTGGAATATAAGTATGTATCGCTACCTCTTGAGCCATTTTGTTCAGAAAAGTTGGTAACGAGCTACCAGACTACATGGAGTTACGAGACGATAGCAGTCTTAAAGAAAACAGAAGGTCGTATTCTCAGTTCCCACGTATCGCATGATATCCTTGACTTTATCCATAACTCCTATTCACTCATGACTCGAGCCCCATCGTTGCACAACCCACATGAACAAGCGTTTGTATGAATGCTGGAGGATGTTTATCTACATGCTTCTGTGTTGAGCATGTTCCTCCTTACAGCAAACTCACCTGACCGGATGCAGTCAACAGAGTCGCATGTTCGGACACCAGCTTCATGCCGGGAGTCTAGAAAAGATAGACAGCTTAACAGTTTTCATCCTACACACATTAGCACTGTGAACACACTCTACATTGAATAAATGAATGAATGCATAAGGGGTGGGCCATAATAATCCGGCCTTTGCACTGCGACCTTCAACGATCTATTGTGCCTTCGCTTTTTTATTAACTCTTTAGCAGTCCTCCGAAACGTCGGTTGAAACAAGATCTACACGGCACCACATCCCAGAACACGGCACTCTTCATGTAGTATTTGAGGTTCCCACAGAAGTCGTTATGAAGAGTTCTGTCTTCTGGCGTATAGAGCCATGTAGTTCGTTGAAAGCTAACGGACATTGCTTCCAAACTGTTTTCCTGCTTGGTTTATTCTTCGACACTAAAGAAGGAAACGAAATCTCCCTCCTTAACATCGACTGACGATCACCAGACTGCATAGTGTTATGTTCCATAAGATTGAATTCTTCCGTAAGAAATCTACGAACAAGTGTCTTCATTCTCCTAAGGAAGTTATGAGTTTCGTGACATCAATTAAATAATTAACTCCCTTACTCTGTAAGCAGCGAAATACGGGTTGAGAGGCAAAGCCCACAATTTTAAGGCGAAGGGTATGAATAAGTGTTTCCGTGTCAGTAACATACACGTAAATGTTGTCTTTAATTCAGTTAAGTTTCACGAAATACTGATATCAGGTTTACAAACATTTTCAGGTGCATTACGCTATGCAGTCTGTGCGGAACGCTAGAAGCAGTTTAGATTCTTGCTGCTTGAGATTTCTACGTCAACTTACACTGGTAAGAGACTACAGCCAGGGCGACTATCAGTGCGACGCTGAGAAGAAACGCCGCGACCAGTAACACCAATAGGCGACGCTCAGACTGCGGCCTTCTCCTGTAACTGTGTGACAAGCATAACACACATGTGTTGGTGATGAAACGGTGGAGTCGCATCAAACGCGCATTTAACTTGCGAGAATTCAACAATATGCTCTCGCTAAAATAAAAATTTCAGTAGCGCGGGCGATTCGTCTACGGCTCGTTCCCCGTCAACGAAGTCAGTCCCTGCGTCTTTCTTGAATCATCGCGAAGTATTTGTAGGATTTGAGGTTCTCACCGCGGTGGTCATCAAGATAACTATGTTCTGGGATACAACGCAGTGCAGTCCGTTGAAGGTTAACTGAAGAGCGCTGCTTGTCACCTGTTTTCAAGCTGGGTTATTGATCCGCTTATTCTTCGACCCTGAAAATGACACTTTCCACCGAAACGTCAGATGAATTTCAACGGGCTACACGGCGTTATATTCTAGAATATAGCACTTTGGATCACTCGATGTCACCTCCACGTGACAGCCCTCAGTGCCAAGAGAACCCTGAACTCCAATTTGCAAATAAATTTCTATAAAGAAACATATATAATAG
Source organism: Cryptotermes secundus (assembly GCF_002891405.2). Classification (NCBI taxonomy): domain Eukaryota; kingdom Metazoa; phylum Arthropoda; class Insecta; order Blattodea; family Kalotermitidae; genus Cryptotermes; species Cryptotermes secundus. The sequence goes on from NW_019723906.1 coordinate 1,179,466, forward strand.
GCTTCAATTAAAATTAGGTCACCCAGTTTCAGCGTTTAGCTCCAGCGACAAAATTTTCAGTTCATAATTTTCATTTGAAATATATAACGAAACTTTTACTTTAGATTAAAGAATATTTATACACCTTAACAGCTAATACGCAAAGTTTAGTTGTGTAATTAGAATATCATTTCTTGTTACTAAATTTATAGGTTTACATTTTGAGGTCTCAGGATAAAACATCGAAAGTCAGTTCTACTTAGACGAAAATCTTCGTGAAATTGATCAAGTCTGTGCAATCTATTTAAGAAAGTTAAAGCTGATCCTGTAACAGTCCGTGGAGGTCCATAAGATTGTGAGACGTCGAGGTTCCCACATTTTCTAGACAATCGGTTCATAGATGGCGGTAAGGTTGTCAGCCTTACGCACCACCGCACTTTACCCCCAGGAAGATTCCTGGTACTCATTTCTGTTAAGACTATAAGTCGACCCGAGGGACATAGTGCGGCTGGAAGAATTAGGTCAATTCAAAGCCCAATGGCCCCATTAGAACTCGCACCTGCGACCTTCCGGCTTGTGACATAGTGCCTCAATCCACTACGTTTCAGCATGCCCCCTTGCGAACTACGTACATATGCCAGAACTATATTTTGCGATAAGCAATTCAAAAACAATTTTGCATGTTGTTTACTCGATTTCGCAGTGTTATGAATTGCATAAACTGTGGAGGAGAGTCGTGATTAAGTAATTTCCTCGGGAGGCACTGTTGGTACTTACAAGGCTCCTCTGGATGCAACAGCGACAAGGTGGTTATTACTGAACGTCTCGGAGATGGACAAGGTAGCAGACGTAACACCTGAAAAGTACGTAAATAAATCATGAATCATGAGAAGGTAAAATATGAAGATCTTGTGTATTTATTTCTTAAGCTTTTTTTTATTGCTAGTGGGGTGGGACTGAGTCCCTTGTACTGTGGTCACTTCTGGCCTATTTTACCAGCCCCAGATGATAGGTGAGGGTAATTCTGGAGCGATTGGTGTAATGAAGATTGGCATGGGAAACTGAAGTACTCGGAGAAAAACTGCCACAGCGCCGCTTTGTCCACCATAGATCCCACTTGACCAGACCCGGGATCGAACCCGGGCCGTCACTGTGGGAAGCCAGCGACTAACCGCTTGAGCTATGGCGCGGCCCTTCTTAAGCTTCATTGAACTGCTCTGACTTCCAAAAATTTTGATGAAATCTAAATATTAAAATGAAGATAAACGCAGTCTGAGTTATCTCTGTGCTTAACTAATAAAGTATCCTGCCACGAAGACGTATGGGAGAGTTGGTGTATAAATCCATGTATTCATGACCTCGGCATTAGGTGGAGGTGAATGGTCGGCTTTACTCCGCTTTATCCCCGAGGAAAGAGTCACCGGTACCCATTGGATGGGACGGTGGGGACGACTTAGAGAAGCGAAAATTCTTGACCCTACCGGGACTCGAGCTTCGATTCTTCGGCTGTTCAACCCGAAGGCAGTCGATATACGGACTGCGCTATTCAGGTTCTAGAGTGAAGTATGAAAGTGCTATAAGGAATGAGTTCTTCTACAGTTCCTCTGTTCTGGTCAAAATCATAACCCTGCGATTACGCCTGTAAACCCCATCACGTTCAGCAAATACATTTAATCTGCACTTCGTATCAATTACTAGATTATTACAGGCCAATTTTATATATTTTTTTATTTTTATTGGAGTTCTAAATATAATTAGAGTTGAATTATTGAATCTTTGTTGAATTGAAGAATTCTGCTGGTTTGCTGATGTATATTTATGCACTGACAGGGCCTCTTCAACATTTGATAGATAACAGTCGTTTGTCATGCGGCAGTTAATTCCTACCAAGTCCTTTCACGTCGTGTGAAAGGACAGCCGCTTCGGCGCTGCTACTGTGCCTGTCTTCTTTTGAAAAGAAGATTAATCTCTAAATTGAAATGAAGATAATTATTCAGGCAACTCCATTACACACAAACTGTTTGAAGCTAAAGACGTTTATGTTATAAATTATGGTATTTAGGCTGATAACCACCGGGCTCTTCTGTAAGAACCTCACACATTGTTAGGCCAGATGTGTATAATGCAGACCAACATACGGGTAAGTGTCTGAAAGAGACCTGCCCGAACAAATGTGTTCAGCCTTCCATGCAGTATACAAGCCGACAATATACGTATATAAACCGCTTGTCTTAACTAAAAGTTTATGATGTAAGATTTGAGGTCTTCACAGAGGTAACTATGAAGAATGCTGTCTTATGGGATGTGGTGCCGTGTAGATCTTGTGTGAACCGAAGTTTCGGAAGGAAGTATTGCC
>NW_019723906.1:1182027-1208464 GCF_002891405.2 Cryptotermes secundus
CGGTGATCTGCCCGGTATTCGGAATTAGAAGCCGCAAAATATTATACAGTTATGCTAACCAGTGGAGTATGATATTCTGTGAATGTCGTTTAAATACTTTTGATTCTCATTAATTTTGGCAGACATCATCTTGCAATTCATGCTTACTGACTGAAATACACGTACTTCTCACCTCCGTTTTGTGAGCTACAAGGGCTGCCCGACTCATCATACTTTATTAAATTCATTAGTTCTAATTATGTCTACAGAAGCGTACAGATAATGAAGGTCCTTAATAAGTAATTCTCTTCATCTTTCCCTTACTGGCTCTCTCTTACGTTCAAGTACTACCCCCAGCACACGCAAACAATCTATGTCCATTTCCGTTACGGCGATAGACGCTTAAATTTCGTATTTGTTAAATCTGTATTGATTACACAAATGTATTACTTATTAATTTAATAAGCGTGGGAAAGAATAATGTTGACCTAAAATAGGGGAATTGAAGAGCTAATAATTTATTTATTAATATACGTCACCATCTTCAGGATAGAGGGCAAACCAGTTTTATGTTCTGCATCTGCATTCAGAAATTCTAGGCAACAACATGCTGGAACTGGCATAACTCAGAATCTGTGTAATTATTTCAGGTTCCTAATGTAAGAATCCTGCCGTCTGTTTCCAACTCACGTGATGTTGGTTCAGATGTTTTGTTGTTGAAGTTTATCATCTCTACGGTTGAGACACGCCACTGCTATCGGGCCATATTCGCTACTCACCACTCTGCAGAGGGCGGTGTTATCTGTATGGGAAAGCAGAACAAATTATTGTCAGCAGCAAGATTTCTAGATAACACAGATCTACTGTGGCTCTAAAGCTTGAGGAGGAATTGTGTTTAAGATTATTATTGGAGAACTTGTTTCTCTACGGGCCTCCTCGTCCTTTTGTTGCCGTTTCTTCTTGTACTACTGCAGTATTACAGCAGCAGTGGATACAGAATGTTCCTAAACAGTTAGATACGTTCCTAACAGGAAGAGATTAAAGTTGTGAACAAACGAAGAGGAGAACTTCACCAAATATAATTAGAATGACCAAGTCAAGGAGGATCGTGTGGGCAGGTCATGTGATACTCATGCGGAAGAGGAGGAATGCGTACAGGATTTTGGGGTGGGAAAACCAGAAGAAAAGGGCGAGTGGAGAGACCTAGATGTAGGTGAAAGAATAATACAAAAATGGGTCTTAGAGATATAGGATGGGGTGGTATGAGCTGAATTAATCAGGTTCAGGAAGGGAACCATTGGCGGGCTCTTGTGAACAGGCAATGGGCCTTTGGGCTTCATAAAATGGGAAATTCTTGAGTAGTTTAGCGACTGACGACTTCTCCAGAAGGAGTAATAGTTAGTTAGTAGTTAGTTAGGTGTTAAGATGAGAGTGTATGCAGTCAGATAATGTTACTTTAGTTTTCAACATATATATAATTTTAAGCATAGATCTGGGATCATAATATCAGAGATTAAAATAAAGACTGAAGCCAATTATGACAGCATTCGTTTTATATTCTTGAAACAAAAAGAATTTGGCGATATTTTATTTCCTGAAAACTCAAAATAATAATTATGTCACAGCAATTTCAGTGTCTGTTCGTGTTAAAGTTATTGCTAATATAACAAAATAATTATATTCTACGCCGATCACAATGGCTGCACAGTCTAAGGCATGAACTGTCTTCGATCTCTCAAGCACTGGGATTGTGGGTTCGAATCCCCCTTGAGTCATGTATGTCTGGTTACATTTATTCTATGTTTTTGCCGTTCTGTGTGTAGGTAATGACCTTACGACGGGCTGCTCTCCATATCAAGGATTTATAATGACTGTGTAAAGGATCAAGAAACTGAGAAAGCTGCCAAGGTCCAACAAAGGGCTGTAGAGTCGTAGAGAAATAAATGGATGGATGGATAAATGGATGGGTGGACGGACGGACAGGCAGACAGACAGATAGATACATCGATGGGTACATGTATAGATACATAGACAGATATACAAACAGTTTATATTCTACTCTGACAATCCCTTGTATTTTGCCCGGTTGAAAAGAATAAATTTATGTTAAATATGTTGGTGGAAGAAATTTTTGAAGAAGGTAACTGAACAAGGGGTTATAAAAGCTGAAATATCTCTGAACTAAGGGAACTGGAAAAGAAATTCTGACCTAGTAGCAAATATTAAAAGAGAAATGTTGGAGTGTTTGGTGAAATTGATTAAAATGGGTCAAATCATAATGGCTAATACAGGTAAGAATTTTGAAAATACGATAGAAGGTAGCAGAAAAGGAGAAAGACCCAGACTGAAATGACTGGAAGATGTTGAGAATGATTTGAAGGAGATAATAGTGAAGAGACTAAGGCAAAATAATAATAATAGAGAAGAAATTATGTTTCGTTAAGCGGGGAAGGTTCTTAGAGTATCTACAGCCAAGAAGCAAATAAGTAGGCTTTACATAATTCAATATATTATTTCAGTACATAACAAAAAAGAAGAAAGCCGGTTATATGCAAATGTTAAAAATAACGATGAGGACACGTGACACCGTAAAAGACGATACTTTATCGACGTGACTCTGTGTAATACAACAATAGAATCGTCTAAAAGAAAACAGAACTCGATCTATACGTTACAATATTCTCTCTGATTTCGTAGTCAGTGTTACAAAAAATTGGACGGACGCTGGTTGACGTAAGTTAGGAGAAGTCATCATAATTTTATGTTTTGCGAAGCAGACTTTCATGTGTTGTGTCTGTTATCCAGTAACACAGGCGCCATATCTACAGGCCATGAAAAAGCTTATCCTATTCCATCTATTTGTGACAGGTTTCTGTATATAAATTATTCAGCAGATTACGAGCACGAAATAAAATTCACAGAACTAAAGGTAAAGGTGGAATTGCCATTGTGCTTAATTAATTAAGCATCACGCCATGAAGACGTGTGGGATGGGGGAGGTATAGCACTATGCATTGTTAACCTTCACACTAGATGTAGGTGAGTGGCCAGCCTCAAGCCTATGCTGCTTTACCTCGGGTAAATTGTCCCAGTACCCAGTATATGAGACTGGGTGGGTTCCGGAGGCGGCCTAGACACCGTGACGAAAAGTTTCTTTCTCATTCTGGGAATCGAACCCCAATTTCTCAACCGTTGAGTTCATAGCCCGTCTCTATACCGACTGAGTCAGCCCAGCTCCCAGCAAGTCATATAAATAAAGGTGACTCCAAGGTAGTGAGTAATAGACAACATTCATGAAGCAACGTACTCTACACCATGAATGCAACTCTACATATCAAGGAGTTTATTGCAAATTTTTAAAGTTGTAACTTTGTTAAGAAGACATCCACAATCATATCACACGAGTCTATTCCTATAAAATAACACAACAGGATATGCATGAGACAACAGGAACTTTAAACATTCAGTTTGACGTGAAAATTGAATTACTGTCACGTCAAATCCACATCAGCTCCGTCAAGTAGATGAGCTTCAACACACGGAACATTTTATATCATAGGAGACCGTATATGATTGACTGTGTTTGTATGTATGTAACTTATGTCCTCTGCACACTGTTTCCACGAAAACATGAAGTATTCGCATAAGTATTTCAACAGGTGGCATTTTCAAGTTCGAAAATATGTCACCTGAAAGATAAAGACGAAACTTAGGCCACCATTTTAATGGAGAAAGGAAGGAAGAAAGTAAAGGTACGAAAGTGATAAAACAAGGAGAGAGAGAGAGAAAGAGGAGAAAGGATGAAAATACAAAAGAAACGATACTATCTTGAATTTCATCAGACCCACATCTACTAGAGGTTTATACTAATGTACTACAATTGTTAATATCATGTCGTAAAATTATTTTTAAGAGCAAGAAATTTAAGTGTCCGTCCACATGTAAGAAAACAAAAACAGGAAAGATTTTATGTACATTACTTGTGACATATTAGGTAGTTCGAGCATTTTCTAGAGTATGATACATATGTAGATTGAAAATGATCCTGTAACACTGAAACTTGTCGCTGAATTAATAACGTTCAAAGACATAGCTTTATTTATGGCCTGAAGTTTGTCATTTTGCTTTTTTCAAGAATAGGGCAGATTGCAGCAAGATAGAAGCATGCATTCAGATGTAATGGCTTCAATATGCCCAATTGCACAGGCTGCTTCGCGATTTTATATCATAACTTAGGAGGTTATTCCTGAAATCAATATGAGTGAAAAATACTATGAGCGTATCAATTTGAGCACGAGTCTCAAAGGCTACTAACTATGGATAGGGAAAGTAAATTGTCTTGAGTGGGATAAACACGTTTATTTTAACCAGAAATGACACTTTATATTGTACATCTGTCTCCACCTTGCGTTCACGAACAAGGTCGTTTATGTGCTCTCACATATGGAGGGCTGAGGTTCGGTGATCGCGGTGACCAATTGCGAAGAGTCGCACTGCCAGTTGAGTGACCACTGAAGAATTTGTTCAGCGGCTCCAGTCTAGAAGACCTAAATTAACGGCCGTGGGGATTCGTTGCGCTGACCACGCGACAGCCTCATGAAGCAATCTTCAGGCGGTAAATTTAAGTTTGTAGAATGTAGCGAAGTCGTGTTTTAACCCGAATAAACTCCCAATTAACACGGCAAATGTGTGACCGACTTATCGGTTATATTTGTTGTGTCGACGATAAAGCCTATATTGTATATATATATATATTTCCCCCCTTGGAACTACAGCCCCAGTGGGCCTAGACCTACCTCTATGAACTCCGTTCACTTCGGTTTTCTAGATCTTACACATGCGGTAGGACTCCTTGGGCGAGTGATCACCTCGTCGCAAGGCCTCTACTTGTAGAATGCACACAAACATCCATGTCCTGAGTGGGATTCGAACCCACGATCCCGGCTTCCGAGCGAGCGAAGACAGTGCATGCCTTAGACCGCTCGGCTACCGTGACCGGCATATATATATATATTATATAAATTGTGAGTAATCAAATACAATGACAGAATTATCGAATCCATGTGAAGTCATCCAGATAGGTAGCTCGACCATTTTTAAAATATCTTATATTTTGTACACTTATTTCTACAAATTTTCTTACTTCAAAAATATTCTTAAAAAAAATTAATCCTCTCGGTTCTCCCGGTACAGCCGTTTTTATAATGCGAAAAAAACGCGTTTTCGACTGAAAGGAGGTTTCAATTATCTTCCATATCGAGAGACTCCAATTAAAAAGAAATAGCTTCCTCATGATATGGACTACAATTCATATTATTACAAGTTTTTACTTAACTCACTTTCTCTAGGTCTAATTAAGCTTGAAACTTACCTATCGATTTTGGGAAAAAGCTATTTTTGACCTTCAGAAACCAATGGTAGGGGAAAATATCAGATCTGTACTTTCTACCCTTTGTTGTTTTCTACATGGGAAATATATTCACGTAGTTTTGAACCCCGTATCTATTTACCAAATGTTCCAGGAACTTCCATATTTTGCTCTGGGCCCAATATCGGCCATTTTTAATATCTCATTACTCCGGTGGGGAAGCTCCGAAAATTTTGAAACTTATATAAAATAATTCCTGACTAATGTGGAGTTAAAATTATAACTTTGTTAGTCTACTAATAGCAAAGCTGTGGGCACTTTAATTGTTACCAAAAAAATAACTCTTCAATAATTGGCTTACTTGCATCCAATGGTATTAATGGCTCTTTATCCGGTATAAAAGACGAGAGATCTATCTTTTTTCATTCCGAGCAGTAAGTACAGGCCTGTAATTACTGCTCTGAATGACAAGCTATAAATAGTCGGTCCTGAAAATTTTTGGAAAACAGACACGGGGTTCTAAACTACGTTACTATAGTCTTCATGTAGGTGACAACAAAGGATAGGAACCACAGACCTTATACTTTCCACTCCCATTGGTTTATGAAAGTCAAAAATAGTTTTTTTTTACCAAAATCGATAGGTAAGTTTCAGGCTTAATTAAACCTAGAGGAAGTGAGTTGAGTAAAACCTTGTAATAACATTAATTGTAGTCCATATCATGGGGAATAAGTTGGTTCCTTATTGGAGTCTCTAGACTCAATAGATATCGAGTTATAGAAGACAAGGCAAACTTCCATTTGAGCCGAAAACGCGTTTTTTTCGCACTATAAAAACGGCTGTACCGGGAGAACAGAGCGGATAAATTTTGTTAATATTTTCGAAATATGAAAATATGTATAAGTAAGTGTACAAAATATAAAATGTTTAAAAATGGTCCAGCAGTAATAACATTAATTGTAGTCAATATCATGGGGAATAAGTTGGTTCCTTATTGGAGTCTCTAGACTCAATAGATATCGAGTTATAGAAGACAAGGCAAACTTCCATTTGAGCCGAAAACGCGTTTTTTTCGCACTATAAAAACGGCTGTACCGGGAGAACAGAGCGGATAAATTTTGTTAATATTTTCGAAATATGAAAATATGTATAAGTAAGTGTACAAAATATAAAATGTTTAAAAATGGTCCAGCAGTAATAACATTAATTGTAGTCAATATCATGGGGAATAAGTTGGTTCCTTATTGGAGTCNCGAGATATTAAAAGTGGCCGATTTTGAGCCCAGAGCAAAGTTTGGAAGTTCCTGGAACATTTTGAAAAATAGATACGGGGTTAAAAACTACGTGACTGTATTCCCCATATAGACAGCAACAAAGAGTAGAAACCACAGATCCCCTGCCATTGGTTTTTGAAGGATAAAAATAGCTTTATTCCCAAAATCGGTAGGTAAATTTCAAGCTAATTAGACCTAGGGAAAGTGAGTTGAGTAAACACTTGTAGTCATATGAATTTTAGTTCATATCATGAGGAAGATATTTCTTTTTAATTGGAGTCTTTAGCATCTATAGTTATCGAGATATAGAAGATACATAGTTGAAACCTCCATTTCAGTCGAAAATGCGTTTTTTTCGCATTATAAAAACGGCTGTACCGGGAGAACAGAGCGGATTGCATTTTTAAGAATATTTTTTAAGTATGTAAATTTATAGAAATAAGTGTACAAAATATAAAATGTTTTAAAAATGGTCGAGCGACCTATCTGGATGACTTCACATGGAATGACCCCATGTGGAGAAAGGCGGAAAAAGTCAGCAGCAAGTGAAGGATAACGTAGGAGTACTCGTCAATACGGAACTGAATTATTCAGTTATCCTGAAGTTTTCATTATTTTTCTTATACACACACGACAGATAAAACTTTACCACTGCCTTCCATATCCCTTCCAATTCGCCAGTGCTACACCCTCTTTCAAAACCTCTCCAGTTTCATCACTCAACATCGCCCTCTTCTATTTTTCTTTACGTGTACCCTAGAGTTGATTAATCATCGCTAAAAATCCTATTAATATATCAGTCCGTATTATCCGCGATATTCGCAACTTCCTGAGGCTCCCTTTGTCTTAGGGTTCCAAAACGCTTCCTTGGGGAGACACAATGAGTGTGAGGTTCTGATGTGTTGCTGTTGGCATTCGAACCTGAGACCATAAAGTTGCGAGGCTTATTAATATCACCTCTCGTATTCACGAGTGCAAGGCCAACAGTTTGGTGGGAACATGTATGAACTATGAGGGCCAGAAGGAAAATGTGGGTATGGCTCTAATTCTCGAAATCCCAGCTTCAACATTTAATTACCAACGACCCAGGTACATACAGCTGAGATATTCTTAGCCTACATACACTGTAATGTCTTTCCGAGGTACAACCGGCAAAACAGAGACAAATATTCTTCAAGCATTATAAATAATTTACTTAAGAAGAAGGCTGTCTTCTGGGATATAACGCCATGTATTCCGTTGAAGGTTACCTGATGTTTCGGAGGAGCGTGTCACCTGTATCTTCAGGACAGAATAATAAGCCAAGAAGATATAAGATAAGGTAAAGTTGAACTTGTGCTTAACTAATTAAGCACTACACCATGAAGGCGTATGGGGGAGTGGATATATAGACCCACACTATCTTGACCTTGGCACTACCTGGAGGTGAGTGGCCAGCTTCACGCTCCTGCCGCTTTACCCCCGGAGAAAGAGCCCCTGATTTCCATTGGATAGGAGTTTGGGTGAACCCCAGAGCCGGTCTGGACAACATGGAGAAGTGAAAATTCTTGCCCCCACCAAGAGTCGAATTCAAGCCCGTAGCCAGTAGCTTTACCGACTAAGCTATCCTGGCTCTTAAGAAGAAGATATAACTCTTCATAACCACCGTCGTGAGAAACTCATATCCAATAATTTATTTGTGATTTGCCCATATAAAATATTAGCAAGCCAAAGAAAATAGGGAGTTGTCCATATGAGATTTTCGATATGAACTTGTGAAGGACGTAATATATTTCTTCGAAGAACAAAAATAAACATCTGTTGTCAGGTTGTATGATAATCACTTATGAAAAAAGAAAAGCAGTAGTACAAAAAACGTCACTGAAAATCCGGGTTGAACCGAAGACTACTGTATTCAGGCTTTTAAAGGGCATGTCTCGTTACTGACTTACATCGAAAACTTACCTCACTCCTAGACTTGAGTACACAACTGCAACTCTATTACTGGAATTATTGATTCGCAACCCCCTCCCCCTTCACTAACAAACAGTGTTTGTATTAGGCATGCGACGTGCTTGTAATTTGACTTCTACGTTACATCACTATTTAAACATTAATTGATTTTATGAAATTGGGTACTAAATTTTGTAGAATTAAATTATGAATCATATTAACTGTGAAGAATGTGTGTCCATTTCCCTTGACGCAAAGAGTAAAACACATCCAATGAAGCCGTAAATTTCGGAGAAAAATGTCCTCAGTGCCGGAATAGTAGGCCGAGAAAGAAAGCACTAGACGCAGAGAGGCCTAGTGATAACCTGAGCTTGCAGCCTGCTTCTTACTGTTTGTTACTTAACTTACTTTCAGACCTCGAAGATGGAGGCGATATATTACTCGAAGACGCCGAGTTCTCTCCAAACTACGCGGTATTACAACCACGACGACCCTACTCATATTTTCAAAGCCGTGAGAGCCGGATTCTTTGCTTCCGTGACCCTAGAAATGGCTCTCCGATGTGCTGGAATAAGGTATTATGAATATTATAATTAATAGAAATGTGCGGAAGGTTCTTAAACTATTTAAAGACCCTGTTTTATCCGTAAACAAAATAATTTAGAATGAGATAAAAAGATGATAATGAAAAATAGAGAAGTATTAGGAAGGAAACTGTTATCTATTTGATAGAGTCTAGTTAGTTAGTTAGTTAGTTAGTTAGTTATTGGAGAGGGTGCTTTTCCCCATGCACTGAGACCTGTATTGGTCCATTGTGCTTCCCTCTATGATATTCTATCGGTCTCTATACCCTACCGATATTGGCGCGTATCATCAGTCCCGACCGAGCCAGCGAGTTCGGCCTCTACTGGCTTGGCGGTATCTATAATGCTTCCCCCATCTATCAGAGGCGTTAGAGACTACTGTTGGGCGGGAAATGCCCTTGAATTTAGCTCAGTGACCTCCTTTGGAGATATGAGGTTCTTTTACGTGCCGTAAAGCTACGACACGGGACCCACGGCTTAAAGTCCCTCCCGGAGGACTTGTTCCCTGAATTTTTCCGCCCTTAAAAATTCCACGACCTCCTCCGGGTTTGAACCCGCGTACCACGAGTCATGAGGTGGGAACGTTACCTCTAGACTACGGAGGCCGCTATGGAGTCTAGCTATCATTACATTCGTCTGGAGAACCTGAGTAATATTACGTAAATCCTTACAGAATAGCCCAGAATCCGACCGAAGTTCAAACCGGCTTCCTTCAGAATATAAGAATTACCGGTACATCTTGATTCTTTTCTATGACCGCGCAATGCAGTGCAGTATGGATTATAATTTTATATAGGTCCTATAACAATAAGAGGTGACTACAGTACTTGTATTTCTATTCTACTTTTATCCTTTATTACACAGATATTTCACAGAGCGCATTAAGAATATTGGGACGAACTCCCACATCGTCTGACAGGGAAAACAGTCGGAGCAGAGTGCGTTACATCGTACAAAACAAACACTGCCCGTTAGAAACTCATTTACTTATGTTATTACTTCTTACGAGTAGCTCGTGCTTTCCACGTTAATGTAATTAATTTAGCAGATTAAAACACAGATAGGACATTTTGAATTACTGTCCTCAGGGAGAACAAATTAATAGGAAGCAAGAGAGAATTTCGCCGGTCACGGTAGCCGAGCGGTCTAAGGCATGTACTGTCTTCGCTCGCTTGGAAACCGGGATCGTGGTTTCGAATCCCACTCAGGGCATGGATGTTTAGTTTGTGTGTGTGCGTTTTTCTGTGTTTGTCTACAGGTAGAGGCCTTGCGACGAGATGATCACCCGCCCAAGGAGTCCTACCGAATGTGTAAGACCTAGAAAAACCGAAGTGAACGGAGAAGTTCATGGAGGTAGGCCTAGGCCCACTGGGGCTGTAGTGCCAAGGAAAAAAAATATAGAGAATTGCATAACGAGGAAATTGATAACTCCTACTCTTTCCCTAAATGTAACTAGAATGATAAAGCCACTAAGACCTATAGGAGTTTGACTGTGGTATATTAATACAATCATTGGGTTTTTGGATAATCGACTAACAGGACGATATGTAATGTCCAAAAACTCAATAATTGTGATAAAGGCAAGGTGGACAAGACTGACAGGATATGCAGCACACATGTGGAAGTGGAGAGAGCTAGAGAGATAAAGAAACACATACAGAATTTTTGTTGGAAAGTCAAAGGAAAGAATAACGAAGAAGACCAAGGCATAGGTGGGAGGATAATAATAAAATAGATCTTAGAGAAGTGGGATGGGTTGGTCTGACCTGGATTCATATGCCGCTGGAGGTGTACAAATAAATACACGTTCTTGAACGGGGTCCGCTTAGCCTCGTGAGGATAATTGAGGAGCTATTTCAGAGAAATAGCGGCTCCGCTCTAGAAAACTGAGATTAACGGCTGTGGGGATCCGTTATACTGACCACGCGCCACTCTCTATCAGCAAAAGTTGACATCAAGTTTGCCGAAAAGTGGCGGTCGCTCGGTGGATATAAGTTCGCTTGCGGACTACAGGCCACGGAATTTTTTCTTTCTCTTCAGGACCGAACTACAGAGCGATTCTAAATTATTTTCGGAATCTCCTTTTATAGACCACGGAAAACCCGACAATAATTTAGAATCTCTCTGTATATTCATAGATTATACATGCGAGAATCCTCTTTTCTACCCTCACTATCTTCCTTACGTACATGATTAAGCTTACATATGAGGAACTTACCAACAACTGCCTCCCTTTGTGACACTTACCTTCGCATTTTCTTCATACCTCTGTTTCCTTTTGCCCTCCGACAGACACTGTATTATTCTCTTCTCGTATGAATGACGTCCCGTCCCATTAACGAGCGCTCGTCGGCTTCCCTAGCAACCGCAAAATATTATTCTAGTCGCTATGAAGCGTGCAGGGGCCACGTGATCCTTATCTGTTCTCTGTGACTGATATTCAAGCAACTCCCACAGTATTGACCTTACATATTAATGAAGCTGTAAATTCTGGGTGCTTTAAAATATATTATTGAGGCTATTAGGAGATACTGCCGGTCACGGTAGTCGAGCGGTCTAAGGCATGCACTGTCTTCGCTCGCTTGGAAACCGGGATCGTGGGTTCGAATCCCACTCAGGGCGTGGATGTTTAGATTGTGTGTGTGCGTTTTTCTGTGTCTGTGTACAGGTAGGTCTTGCAACGAGCTGATCACCCACCCAAGGAGTCCTACCGAATGTCCAAGATCTACAAAAACCGAAGTGAACGGAGAAGTTCATGGAGATAGGCCTAGGCCCACTAGGGTTGTAGTGCGAAGGGAAAAAAAGAAACAAAATAGGAGATACTATTGTCTTAAGAGGCTGAAGACCAATAGCGAGCACTTATAAATATGGCAATATATCTTTGTGTTCCATAAAAGTAAAATGTTCCCTGTGCTTAACAAATTAGGCACTGCGTCATGAAGGCGTCTGGGAAAGCGACGTAGAGATCTACGTTTTCTTGACCTCGGCAATAGTTGGAGGTGAGCGGTCAACTTCACGCCCCGGCCGCTTTACCTCCTGGGAAAGAGTTCCTGGTACCCACTGGATAGAAGAGTGGGTGAACCCCATAGTCGGTCTGGACCACGTAAAGAAGTGAAAAAATTGACCCCACAGGGACTCGAAATCCGATTCCTCGTCCGTTCAGTCAGTCGCTATGCCGACTGCGATTGTGTTCCATAAGAGCTGAGAATTCTTTGACTGCATGAGGGCATATTTGCATCTAAAGAAGAACTTTTCTCCAGGAGAGTGGTTATTGGAATGTAGAATTGATATAAAGAAAACCAAAAACAAACAAACAAATTCCGTAGACTGTAGTCCGCAAGCGAACTATACCGACCGAGCGACCGCCGCTTGTCAGCGAAGTTAGTGTCAACTTTAGCGTTATAGGGTGTCGTGTGTTCAGCGCAACGGTTCCCCACGGCCGTTAATCTCGGTTTTATAGACCGGAATCGCTTCTTTTCCACTCAAGTAGCTCCTCAATTATCCTCACGAGGTTAAGTGGACCCCGTTCCAGACTCACTATTTCTGAGAAAATCTGGTAGCGCCGGGGATCGAACCCGGGACCTTTGGCTCTGTAGTCAGGAACTCTGACCACTAGACTACACAATAAAACGAAATGTACAACTATGCTGACACGACGATAACTTTGCTGATTATTACACGTATAAACTGTAAGTAAAACGTATGCTGGGATAGTACCTCGATTAGGCCATTACTTATTCCTTCCATATCCTTTCCAATTTATTATTCAGTAATCCTCTTCATATTCCACTCCACGTAATCTGAAATACTGACTTCATCCTGTATTAAGTCACATGAAAAGATAGAAAAAAATTGCATATAAGAGATATACGAGTAGTTGTAATTCTTTCGGCTTATTTTGGACTTCACCCATCGTCTGGTATATAAAAGACAAAAAAAAACACGACGTTTCGGAGACTGGATCTATCTCCGTCTTCAGGTGGATAGGGAAGGATAAACCTACTCAGTCGGGCCCCTTAGAAAGAGCTAGTCTCAGTCACTGGACCAGTGATGGGTCCAGTGATTACCAGACGATGGGTGAAGTCCAAAATAAGCCAAAAGAAGTACAGTATACACCATCGTCAGAATCCTTTCAAGTCTATGCGAGTAGTTATTTAAAAAAATATGAAATCACAGTCTTATTCTGTAATTGAAATTAAAATAATTATTTCCTGTAGACTGAATATTTTCCCTTGATGAGGGATATAATTATTGTTTTTGTTGTAGAAATGTCCACGTTGAAGCAGTCATCAAGGGTTTTGATACTGAAATGAGATATCCAGATGCATGTGTATATGTGTGTATCATATGTTAACCCAAATCACAGTCTAAAGCTTTTGTCGAAACAGCTTTACTCGTTTATGTAAAGCGCAATTCCGTGTATTACAGTTCGTACCCACTTTGGACTTCACAAAGTCAGTTGGTTTTCCATTCTTGACCCACCTCTGTCTTAGGACGGAGGCAACATCTGGGAGTAACAAAACCTAAAGTAGGGTCCAAAAATATAAGGCTACCCCTTAGCGTAATCACCACAGGATGAAGACGTATGGAAAAGTGGAGGCAAATCATGCATCCAAAATCTCAGCACTAGATGGAAGTGGGTTATCAGCTTCACTGTGGCTATTTCCACCCCCCCCCCGAAATCCTGGCACACAAGGAACAGGAAGCTGGGTGAGTCTCAGAGACGGTCTGCACGTGGTTGCAAGGAGAAAAACGCTTACCCTTGCCAGGCGTCAAAGCCAGGTCTCTCAGTCCTAGCTAGCCACTTAAATGAATGAGGTGTGCTTGACATTCAACATATGGAGTAAGGTGTCAGGGTATCTCTGACGCTGCGTATTGACTGGTCCTTTTACGTCATGTCCACGCAATGTCTTCCCATCACGTAACGCATTGTCGGGTGGAAGGCTTATCGGAAATCGTACTAGAACGTTAACCTTTTAAATGGCGGAATGCTGTTTCTTCCGTTATCTGGCGCTAGTGAATTCACTGCAGAATACATGAGAACTATTGTAGGACTTGAGATTCTCACAGCTGTGTGCTCTGTCTCCTGGGATATAAAGCCGTATAGTTCGTTGAAAGTCAGCCGGCGTTTTGGAGGAATATGTAACCTTCGTTTTCAGGATCGAAGAATAAGCCAGATAAGAACTAGCATGAATTAGACAGCAAGCAGAGTGGAAACTGCGCCATGCTGTTTTTTACTTGGCATATCCTTCGACTCTGACGATTCAGGCGGCATAATCCTCCGAAACGTCAGTTGAATTTCAACGGATTATATGGCGTTATACTCCATTAGATAGTAGTCCTCATCTGAAATATTGTTTAACTTACACCTGTATTATACGTATTTAATATGAAGAGTGTACTGTAAACAGAGTTGGCTGGAGGTCTGTTCCAAGCTACAGAGCAAACTCTGAAACAGCAGCCATTTTTAAATGCCACCCCTTTAGAGAACCACATTTGTGTAGAGCGGATTGAGCTTTGGGCCAGTTCAGAAACTATCCCTATTCGCGCCCAGCGAATATGCCTGATTTTTACCAAACATTCGCTAGGAAGACGCGCTAAACTACACGTCGACTTTAATCGTTTTGTAAGATTTGAGGTTTTCATGGATGTGACTAGGAAGAATGTCGTCTCCTGGGATGTGGCGCCTGTAGATCTTGTTTGAACCTGCTCTCGTTGTTTCCTCACTCGCGGATTTTTCTACCATGAATATGGAGGCGATACGTTCCTCCGAAACGCCGGTTCACACAAGATCTACACGGCACCACATCCCAGAAGATGGAATTCTTCAATCATTTTGTTAAGCAATGAGTAACATCTTTATGTAAGGAGTTACGAAATAAATTTGAGAACATGGTTACAAAAACCGAACTCAAATCTGTAACCCAAATTATATTAGATTCATTTTTAAATTCAACAGACTAGTAGTGTAGGGTAGGTGTGTAGTATATGTAGCGCACATTATTTACGTGCAAGTGTACGTATGTTTTTTTTTTAATTAGTAACATATCGCTGAATTTATCTATTGCTTCTTGTGTTCGTGTAAATTAATGTTAAAAGAAATTTTTCGTACAATACAGTTATTGCGTAATATGTATGCATACTCTTTACTGTATTCTGACTCATCCACCCGTATCCGGAGACCACCCCTATGAAAAACCACTTATGGGCGGAATGATTGCGGATCATGTATTTGCCTGCAGAACGTCCATCTCAGAAATGATTATGTTCCACGCAGATAGAAAGTTAAAGGTTCGATATCAAAGTTAAAGGATAATAAATTCATAAAATATTTGTTCCTTCAGAAAGTCGTAACAGACACACAAGCAAGCGAGGCGAACAAAGAGAGATGATGCATTTTTGAAAATGAAGAGTACTGTCTTCTGGGATGTGGTGCTGTGTAGTTCTTATATGGATCGACGTTTCGGAGGCATTTTTCATAGTCACCGCTAAGAAAAACTAAAATCTTGCAATGTATTAAATTGTTCTACATTAAAAGCATGAGACAAATTTTTTAACACTCTTTAAAGTTTCAGAGCAGGTTGTGCAACTGCACATTCTTGCCAGTTCCATCCCAACAAATTAAATCCCACAGCCAGTAAGCTTAGCGTGTTCAGTAAATATACTTCGTGGGTAAATATTCCATCCTTGTCTGAAACAGACTGGTTGAAATTATCAACTTTTGCCGTATGACTTCCCTTAGTACTGCATGTCTCCAGGTGCATTAAGAAAAAGCAATTATTGGAAAATAGTTTGATTTGCCACCACTTATTCTTTCTTGGAAACTGTCAATGAAACTGGGTCACCATGCGTTACCTGATAACATATGCACTTATTTTATTGCTAGTGGGGTGGGACTAAGTCCCTTGTAATGCGGCGACTTCTGGCCTATTGTACCAGCCCCAGATGATAGGTGAGGGTGATTGTGGAGTAATTGGTGGAATGAAGATTGGCAGGGGAAACCGAAGTACTCGGAGAAAACCTACCCCAGCGCCACTTTGTCCATCACAAATCCCACTTGACTAGACCTAGGATCGAACTCGGGCCGCCGCGGTGGGAAGCCAGCGACTAACCGTTTTAGCTATGGCGCGGCCAAACATACGCACTTACATCCCTTACCTCGGTGTGTAATAAAAGGCGGTATCTGGCTAAATGTGAGCGTTATCTGATTTCGTGTGCATCATGTGTTATTTTCACCCTTTTAACCATATAAAGGGATGAAAAGGGTAAAGGAAAGAATGATGTGAAGGATGAAAATATGAAACAAATTATTTCTTGTTAAATTCAAACGGGTTCTTACAGAGGTACTAATTTAAAAAGACGAAATTAGTTTTACGAAAACTTGTAGTAGATTAAAATTGTTACTAGACTAAGAGCTTAATTGCCTAAATATTTCTTACAGAATATTTCTCATCTTCAGTCAACAGTTCAAGACAATACGAACCGTCTCCTCTGCGTCAGCATAAAGCATGAAGGTTTTGTGCCTAGGAAGTAGGAACAACCCCCTCCATAAAGGTAAAAGGGTAAAACTGTCCCTGTAAGAGACCTTGAAGGCCCAGAGGATTGTGAGACGTCGAGGCTCCCACATCTTTTTCTAGACAATCGGCTCAAATATGGCGGTAAGTTTGTCAGCCTTACGCGCCGGCCGCCATTTACCCCCAGGAAGATTCCTGGTATTCAGTTCTCTTAGAGGCTGAGTGACTCCAGGGTCATAGTGCGGCTGGAAGGATTAGGGAAATTGAAAATATCCACCACATCCGAACTCAAACCCGCGACCTTGTAGCATTGTGCTTCAACTGGCTACTCTGCCGCGTTCCCCCAACCCGATCTATAACAATTAGGGATATGCTTTGTTTCACATACATAAATCTACTCCTTCCATAGGCTGTGTGGGCAACTGGCGTTGTTCAGGTTGCTCAGCAAAATTTCAATATGTTTCTTACACCGGTAAAGAAATCTGAACTTCTGCAAGAACGTGCTTAACGGACTTCTTCGAAGCAACATGAGAGTGGCAGAGAAAATGTGTTCAACTTTGACGGGTGGGCCGTGTATTGCCCCAAGAATTTCAATTGTTCTAGAGTTTAGAAAGAAAATTAAGTTTTGGTTTTTGTTAGTCTGTCTATAAACAGATCAGAATAAATTCTTAAACCATGATTCGGATACATTTTCGCTAGTCCTTTAAAAAATCTTCGCCTATAATCATCATTCAGTTTCACTGGATTCATATATTCATTTGACATGACGCTCTAAAATAACTTTCATATAGGTTACTGTAGTCGAAAGACGACATATTGTTTACCGTACTCAGCTGTATATTCATATCAATCGAAGTTAAGCGTTACCTGTTTCGAGTGCGTTATTTTTAACTTCATCCACAAATCCAGTCGATAACCGGTCGAGACGAAACGTTCGTCGGAACGCCCCCAGAAAATGACCCAAATAATGTAATAACTGAGGAGACAACATCTGACAGCCCTGTATGACATTTTACGAACCTAATGTTCCTTCCAGCAGTGCCTTATGCAACATATTTTATTTATTCTTTCAGCTTGTTTTATGCTGACCCAGTTCCTTTGACATTTCTTCATGAAATATGAAAATAATGTTAATTACAGTCCATTTTAAAGCAGTTGTTATTACTCAATATTATATATATATAACTGAACACAATGCGGCGAGGAGGACCCAGTAAATACCTAGTAACACCGGCAGAAGGAACGTTCTGCGCAAACCAAGCGCCTCAACATATGTCCGGACACGTTTACTTTGTGAGTTATACTCGAAATATTGAATTTATAACAAGTGCTCAAAATGTCCTCCGTGAGATTCAGTGCACTCCTCGATACGTCTCAACATGGAGCGCCACATCCGTTCAAAGATACCGGGGCAGTTACAGATACTCCGAGAGGCATCCGCAGTGAGATGGTGAGGTGTCTCTTCGTTGTCAACAGGAGCTGCATACACAAGGGTATTAAGGTGTCTCCACGGGCTAAAAGGAGAGGATTCCAATCTAGTGTGGAGCGTGGAGGCCATGCAATGGGTTCTCCTCTACCTATCCCTCGGTTGTAGAGAACATCTCGCACAGCACGGCTAAATGCGCGGAGCACCACGCTGCTTCTACCGCTTTCGCGCTGCTGTTGACATTGAAGAAGCACTTCACCATCTCACTGTGGATGCCTGCAAGACTATCCGCATCTTTGAACGGATGTGGCGGTCCATGATGACAAGTGTCGAGGCATGTACTGAATGTCGTGGAGAACATTTTGAGCACTTAATGTAAATACAATATTTCAGCTATAACTAACAAAATTATGTTTCCGGACAGATGTTGATATGATCATTTGTTTATTGTTTTGATATTTTGAAGTCTTGTCCAGAGATTGTCCGCTCCTTTCAATTGCATCCTATATAGGTTGAAGCATTAATAAACTTGCTAATGTAGGAAGAATATTTGTCAGCTTTATGCTTCAGCAGTTTTATCCTCGTGGAAAGAGCCCCAGACATTTTGTCTAAAATATTTTTTGAGATAAAGTCATACATAAAATACGTACCTTCTCTGAAGGTGATAGAAAGGAAAATGATATGCGGAATCGATTCGAACTTCGGGCGTCGAACCCGTAAACAGTCACTTCACCAACTGAGCTAGTCTGGGTCTTTGCGCGTACATCCCAGTAGCGTGTTTCAATCGGAATTAGTGACATTTAACAATGTCGTTTATGCGTCCAATTTGAGAAAATATATTTATTGTGTTTAGAAACGGGTGTATGTTTTATGGTAAGAAATTTAAGGCACTTGTGATTATAGACAATGTTCCATTCCTTTACAGTTGCCGTTCATAAGCAAATAACAGTCGCTTCTCATAACAAATGCAGTTTTCTTTAGCACCTTCTGAGCCAATTTTCATGTGTTGCTTGCATGAAGCTGGAAGGGTAGGCCTCTGGTAGACGCTACTAAAGAAAAGCGAACATGTTTCGGATTTCTTCGACTGTTGTCTGACACAAATTCACGAAATAATGTCTTACGGGCAGTCTCGGAATATACCATATACTATGCATGAGGATTTTCATCCATAATAGTCTCAAGTTATCTCGTTTTACATTCCCAGACACACGAGAAGTTTCTTCATTATCAACCGTTGAGTCTGAATTCACGCACTCAGAATCTCATTATGATTATGTTCTAAGAAGATCCTTGTTTTGCTCGCTAAATGTAATAGTATCTGTTGCTGTAAAAGCCTTTCATCTCAGTCTACAAGGTCCAAAAAATTATTAACACTTTTATTCTTCTGTGCTATCGTGGTCGTACAAAATGTGTGTTGCTAGAGAAAAGGTAACAATTGTTCTGTAAAGTTTAAAAATGAGAAGTTCCTCGAAGAAAAGAACGGCATTTTGTTACCAGTGAGTTTAACTTCACTGGAAGTGGAAATTAGAGATGAATACAAGTTATTTTACGAGTAGAACTGAAACGTCTGGCATTTTCAGAGCTTCTGTTAACGTGGAAGAGACAATTTCTCTGTAAAAAATTACGTACACGTAAAATACTACGAGTATTTACATATTTTCAACTAAGTTACAATCTACCATCTCAGGCTGATGATATTAGACTTCTTCTGAAATGTTATTTGATTTAGCTTAATGCTCGCGCCATAGCTTAAGCGGTTAGTCGCTGACTTCCCACCTCGGCTGCCCGGGTTCGATCCCGGGTCTGATCAAGTGGGATTTGTGGTGGACAAAGTGGCCCTGGGGCAGGTTTCCTCCGAGTGCTTCTGTTTCCCCTACCAATCTCCATGCCACCAATTGCTCCACAATCACCCTCACCTATCATCAGGGGCTGGTGCAATATGCCAGAAGTGGCCGCAGTACAAGGGACTCAGTCCCACCCCACTAACAATAAAAAATAATAATAAAACAGCTTAACGCTTCTAATTCATGTGGGCCACTGAATCACCGGCTGTGCATCAAAACGTTATTACCTTAAGAACAGATATTCTTTATAAAAGTCTAAGAGGCCGTGTACATCCCCATCACTGCTGATTCAAGATTGCAGCCGTGAGGGTATACTTAATTGCTGATGAATACAAATGACTTGTGCAGGTAGGAAATGCGTGACTGTGGTAATCAGCCCGATGATGTTTTCGGCCCAGTCGGTGACTATGACCTCTAATCTTAGAAATAGATCTATGTTTTGAGTTACGTAACAGAATTAATCTACTTCAAATATGCCATTTTTGAAAAAAGAAACAAATTATTCTTGGTGCTGCAGTCTGTCTACAGAATGATAACTAAACCACGCGAGTTATGTCCTACTGTATATAAACTGCAATGTCTCTTCAGCTGCGCCGTTCTCTTTTTGTTTCATTTTGCATAAGAAACATGAATAATTTTCACATATGCAAACACGAGAAGTGGCAGACAAGTCAATTATTCATGAGTAACATTGCAAAGCAGAGGAACGAGCAATAAGCGGAAGACTATAATAATATCAGAAGATAATTAGACTTTAATAGTAGCTACAGTAGATAAACGTTTAGCGAAAATTCTTGAAATAACGGCGAAGATTAAGAAAGAAGTGTGTCACGTAGGCAGCAAATTTAGAATGGTCCTGTGGGACCTTTGGTAGAAGGTGGAAAGAAACTGGGAATTTTAGAGGAGATTTGCAAAGAAAATAATAAAGATTTTTAATTCGCTTAGTGAGGGGTGGGCAGGTCATGTAGCAGGAATGGGGGAGACGAGGATTGCGTATAGAATATTGGTGGGAAAGCCAGAAGGAAAGAGACCACAGGGAAGACCAAGGCGTAGGTAGGTGGACAATATTAGAATTGATCTTAGAGAGATAGGATGGGATGGTATGGGCTGGATACATCTGGCTCAGGATAGGGACCAGTGGAGGGCTCTTGTGAACACGGTGATGCACCTTCGGGTTCCATAAAATGCCGGAAAATTCTTGAGTAGCTGCAGAATTGGCGGGTACTCAAGAAGGGCTCAGTTCCATGATTAAGTAAGTAAGTAGTGAGGGGTGGAGTCCAACTGGGTCCAATCGGCACGGCGGCCACTGATTGGCCTATTGTAGCCTGCCCCGGTTGATTATGATGACGAAGAAATTGGTGGAATAAAGATTGCAGGGTAAACTGAAGTACACGGAGAAACCCCGCCCCAGCGCCACTTTGTCCACCACAAATCCCACTTGACCAGACCCGGGATCGAACCCGGCCGCCGTGGTGGGAAGCTAGTGACTACGCGCTTGAGCTATGGAGCAGCCAAGTAATAGAGTTACTCAGATCTTCAGCAAACTATGTGTCTAAAATGGTGTTATGAAGTGACAGAAGGGAGGGGGAGGGTGAAGTGTTATGCTTGGTGGTGAAGTATGATTACGTATGTTACCCACGAACACTCATGAGATAATTATAAATTGTACCGAATGATACATATATAATTAAAGAAGAGAGAGTTGGGGAAATAAATTAAAGGAGAGGGAAGAAATTTTTTATTCAGCATTTATTTTAAGGAATCAGATAAAATGTAAACATAATTATGTAAAATAATTGCAGAAATGAAGAATGCCCTCTTCTGCGATGTGGCGCCGTGTAGATCCTATGTAAACTGATGTTCTTCCGAAACGTCGGTTCACACAGGATCTACACGGCGCCACCTCAAATCTTACGATTACAGAAATCTATAACGATATAGAAAGACAACTTTAGAATGTAAATGAAAATATTCGTAGGTAAGTCAATAAGTAAGTTACAAATGGATATAGAACTTAAACAAGTAAGAGTACTGATTTGAAAAATGCTTTTATTTCTAAAGATAATCTCCCTGTACATTGAGGCACATGTCCCATCGTTCCACAAGCCCCTGAAAATCAGCAGCATAAATTTCTTTGGGCTGCTGTCGGAACCAGGCGGTCACTTCCCTACAGAAGGGTAACTATACACACTATAGCCACTGCTATTGGTTGTTCACATGGCATGGCCTACCTCATAATGCATGACAGGTTAGGTTTTCACAAAGTCTGTGCACGATGGGTGCCGTGCATGCTGACCCCACAACACAAAATGCAAAGAATGGGTCTCGTATTACAGTATCTCAGCCACTACCACGATGAAGGACACGATATGCTAGCCCGAATTGACACAGGTGATGAGTATTGCTCCAAGCGACTTCCATTTGTTCGGCCCTCTTAAACATCATCTTTCGGCTGAACATTTTCCCGACGATGAAGCTGTAGAAAGGGAAGTCACCGCCTGGTTCCGACAGCAGCCCAAAGAATTTTATGCTCCTGGTTTCCAGGGGCTTGTGAAACGATGGGACAAATGCCTCAATGTACAGGGAGATTAGGCTGAGAAATAGAAGCATTTTTCAAATAAGTACTCTTATTTGTTTAAGTTCTATATCCATTTGTAACTTACTTATTGACTTACCCTCACATTTTGGTGTCTTATTGTGAAACGAAATAGAACAGAAGTGAAATAAATTACAAGATGGAGGTGCAAGAAAAAGAGAAATGGAAAATCGGGTTGAGGCTGAGAGTTTGAAATGAAGAAGAAACGTGACAGGATCTGAGAAAGCTAAATGCCCCTTGTCTTTGAAGGAGAAGGATGCTGAAAACAGAACCAAAATATTCGGGAGCGAAAAAAAATGAGAAAGTAATTCGTATGTAGTAAACAGTTTAGTTTAAACTTGGATTTAGAGTATTATATTTAAGCATCCTGTTGCAACAGGATGCATAAATATAATATTGTAAACAGTAGTCACACAAAAAGCGTTTATAAATATATGAATTGTAAACGGAAACTGTTTCACTGCAATGCTAACATTGGATTTAGAGCATAAGAAAATTATATATTTTACACATTTAACAGAGTTAAATGTAAGTAAAAGTAAGTAAAGCTATCCCTGTACCAGGCCGTGAAGGCCCATTGGGTGTGAGACGTTGAAGGTCCCACACTATCTAGACAACCGGCTCAAAGATGGCGGTAGGGTTCTCAGCCTTACGCACCGGCCACGCTTTACTCCCCAGAAAAATTATTTAATTAATTCCTGGTACTCATTTATTTTAGAGGTTGAGTCGACCCCAAGGCCATAGTGCGGCTGGAAGGATTATGTCAATTGAAAAAAAAAATATCCAATGACCTCATCGGGACTTGAACCCGCGACCTTCCGGCTTGTAGCATAGCCCCTCAACCAACTAGAGTTAAATGACGATGGAAAATATTTATTTGAAATTAGATGTAATTCAGAGAATGAAGTGGACTCATTTGAGGTTAAGGGGGTATAGAGGCATGTAGCGTAGTTGGTTGAGGCGCTATGCTACAAGACGGAAGGTCGCGGGTTCGAATCCCGATGAATTCGATTTTTCAATTTGCCTAATCTTTCCGGCCGCACTATGGTCCTTGGGTCGACTCAGCCTCTAACAGAAATGAGTACCAGGAGTCTTATTGGGAAGCAAAGGGCGACCTGCGTGTAAGGCTGACAACCTCACCGCCATCTGTGAGCCGACAGCCTACACAAAATGTAGGAGCCTCGACATCTCACATCCCTACGGGCCTTCACGGCCTCTTACAGTGACAGTTTTACCCTCTATTACAGACATAAAAATAGTAGACAGGGATTGGGCAGAGTAGTAGTAGTAGTAGTAGTAGTAGTAGCAGCAGTAGTAGTAGTAGTAGTAGTAGTAGTAGTGGTGGTGCCGGTCACGGTAGCCGAGCGGTCTAAGGCATGTACTGTCTTCGCTCGCTTCGAAACCGGGATCGTGGGTTCGAATCCCACTCAGGGCATGGATGTTTAGTTTGTGTGTGCGCGTTTTCCTGTGTTTGTGTACAGGTAGAGGCCTTGCGACGAGCTGATCACCCGCCCAAGGAGTCCTACCGAATGTGTAAGATCTAGAAAAACCGAAGTGAACGGAGAAGTTCATGGAGGTAGGCCTAGGACCACTGGGGCTCTAGTGCCAAGGAAAAAAAAAAGTAGTGGTAGTAATGTAGAGTAGTAGTGGTGGTGGTAGTACTAATGGAAGCGGTGAAGTAGAGAGGCTGATCTAGTGTAATTAGGCATTACGTAAGGAATCTGTCTGTAGCAAAGCCTATTATGCTGAAACAGATTTGTGTAAGGCAATGGAACGCAGCTGAATATACTAAAATTGATGGTGAAGTACGGATAATTTCATAGTACGTTTTAATTCTGCAAAGCTGACTAATATAAAACTAAAATTTAAACAAAATATACCAAATAACACTGAAGGATAAACAAATTTTACACCCATTATGATTTCTGCCGAAGATATATGAATACCTGTAAATATGATATAGAAGCTTATAGAAATTTGCTATAGAAATAAACCTATTTACATTATATTTTCTTAGTCTCTATTACTTACGACCCTTTAATCTCCGTTATAAATCATAAGGATAAGGACACCGGATAATTCAGGTTTCTGCATTATGAAGCGTACAGAAAATTTATGTAACCAACTGCTGATTTACGGTTCATTTTAATTATATGGATATAAACCGTCGGATCCTAAGCAACCTCATGAAACAGAACAATTGAGGAGTCAATAGTCGCTCAAATAGCAAAGCCTCTTATGCATCTCGAAATTTTATTTTTATATTCACATTAACCCGCCACTGGACCTTCCCCTGGGCCCCTTGAATCCAGTCAACATCCTATTTCCTTAAGACGAATTCAAATATTATCATCCCTTCTATGTTTAGGTCTCCTAAATTGTTTCTTTCACTCAGGTTTCTCCGTCTGAGTTGCTGCATTCATTTGTCACATAACCCATGCGTGCTACATGCTCCGTTGATCTCAATTTAATTGATCAGCCTAATAATATCTGGCGAAGAGAACAAATTATTGGAACTGCTTTCTGTGTTAAATGTTACAACTCCAGTCTGCTCATTGAAGCACACAAAAATGAAGCGTTACTACAAATGGGTGCCTTGCTGAGAAGTGCCGCTAGAGGTTAGGTGCACCGTGACGTAATGAGGCTGTACTCACAAGCAGGCTGCAAAGCTGACAGTACACGCTCTGTCTCACAAGAGAGCCGCGCCACTTCTACAAGCTGCGAGCCCGCTACGTCACTTCATATTGCACACCAGCCCCAACTAATCGATATGCGAGACTATCGACTCCTCGATGTAACTGAAGTCAAATTGCAGCACATTAAACATTTCCGACTCACATTAATGCAGGATGGACAGCGTCGAGGATCTGTACTGAAGGATGGGAGCGTCATTATATTACGATGATAAATGATGAATTACAAAGGATTTGGAAAAATACAGTCGTGGCCTATCGAAGTAATACCCTCATATTTTTTCCAAGGACTAAGGAGAACCATGAAATCCTAAATAAAGATAGCCGATGCTCGGGCCGCGTACCTCCCCAATAAAATTCCGAAGCGTTACCGCTACGTTGACTTGCTCGATGAGGATTTGTATTGAGAACATAATAAACTTTATCTATTCTACGAACTGCCGATCACAGTGGCCGTGCGGTCTAAGGCATGAAATATCTTCGTTCGCTCGAACACTGGTATCGTGGGTTCGAATCCCACTTAAGACATGGATGTCTTCATTTATACTGTTTGTTTCAGGTAGCAGCCTTGCGACGGGCTGATCCCCCGGCCAAGGAGCCCTACCAACTGTCTTAGATTAAGAAACTGAAGTTAAACGAAGAGTTTCGTGGATGCCTTATGCTACAAGTGAGAGCAACGGGAATAGAAGAAGAAGAATGAGATGATGATGATAATGATTCTACGAACCGGTGGACGTCATACTTTTCATAGGCAAACTTACGGAAGAAAAGTCGTCTAAATTGTGTTTCAATTTCCCACCCGTATATGAGCACAAAGCCGGTCACGGTAGCCGAGCGGTCTAAGGCAAGCACTGTCTTCGCTCGCTCGGAAGCCGGGATCGTGGGTTCGAATCCCACTCAGGGCATGGATGTTTAGTTTGTGTGTGTGCGTTTTTCTGTGTTTGTGTACAGGTAGAGGCCTTGCGACGAGCTGATCACCCGCCCAAGGAGTCCTACCGTATGTGTAAGATCTAGAAAAACCGAAGTGAACGCAGAAGTTCATGGAGGTAGGCCTAGGCCCAAATTGGGGCTGTAGCGCCACAGAAAAAAAAATATGAGCACAGAGCCGGTCGCGGTAGCCGAGCGGTCTAAGTCATGTACTGTCTTCGCTCGCTTCGAAACCGGGATCTTGGGTTCGAATCCCACTCAGGGCATGGATGTTTAGTTTGTGTGTGTGCGTTTTTCTGT
>NW_019723906.1:1208501-1232084 GCF_002891405.2 Cryptotermes secundus
CAAGGAGTCCTACCGAATGTGTAAGATCTAGAAAAACCGAAGTGAACGGAGAAGTTCATGGAGGTAGGCCTAGGCCCACTGGGGCTGTAGTGCCAAGGGAAAAAAAGCTGATGTTATGGCTGTTTAGATGACTTGATGAGGAGTTGTCCAGCGGCAAATCCTCAGTAATTAAAATCAGGTCAATTGGCCAGTTTCGTTTGAGCCGTCTGTTGTCTTCTCTTGTCGATAGCGTCTTTAGGAGTGGGTTTTTATGAGTTATGATTTCGTTATGATGTCTGTTGCTTTTTTGTTGGGTGACGTCTTGTACGGAAGATATACCGAGATCGGTGTAGAGTGTTGCGTTGGATACTTACCATGGTGCGTCGACTATCATTCGTAGGATCTTAGATTGACTTCTTTGGATTATTGGTATGTTAGATTTGCTGGCGCAGTCCCATAATTCCAGGCCGTACGTCCAAATAGGTAAGATTATAGTCTTATATATCAGAATTTTATTTTCAACTGTTAGCTTTGATTTTTTGCCTATTAGCCAGTTTAACTGTTTAATGGTTAAGTCTACTTCCTTTCGTTTCTTGACTACATGCTGCTTCCATGTTAATTTGCTGTCTATAATCATACCTAGTTATTTTATTTCTGCTTTGGATATCATTGATGTGTATGTCAGGTGTCGGCTTTTTTCATAGGGTGAAATTTATATTTTCATTTATTCTGATACGCCACTCCTCGAACCAATTTTGTAATGTTCTGAGGTGATGTTGAAGGTCTGTTGCTGCTCTTTCTGGGTCTCTGTTAACTGACAATATAGCTACATCATCGGCAAATGTTCCAAGAGTTATATTTGAGGAAGTGGGTAGGTCAGATGTAAATAAAATGTATAAAGTTGGACCAAGGACACTGCACTGAGGCACGCCTGCTTTTATCGGTTGTGGTTCAGATTTTGCGTTTCCCACTCTTATTTGGAACGGTCGGTCACTTAAGTAGGATTTAAGAAGATTAAAATATGGTGGTGGAAGGATTTGTTTGATCTTGTATAGCAGACTACTATGCCACACCCTGTCGAAGGCCTGGCTGACGTCTAAGAACACTGCTGTACAGTAGTTTCTGTCGTCTAAGGCTTTGTTGATGATATTTGTTATTCGATGAATCTGCTGTATGGTAGAGTGGCCTTGACGAAATCCAAATTGGTGGTGTGGAATCCACTCTTCTGGCCTCAAGTCTTTATTTATTCTTCTAAGTATAAATTTCTCAAAAACTTTGGACAACACTGATATGATGCTGATTGGGCGGTATGAAGTGATTTCTGTTGGATCCTTTCCTGGTTTAGCAATCGTGATTATTTGTGAGATTTTAAACTGTTTAGGCCAGTAGGACATTCTTATTATTCCATTAAAGATGTAGGTTAATAGTACTATTCCTTTGGGGGGGGGGAGTTCCTTTAGCATTTTTGGTATGACTTGGTCTAGTCCGGGTGTTTTTTTAAACCCGAAGATTTGCTCGTGAACGGAGAAGTTCATGGACGTAGGCCTAGGCCCACTAGGGCTGTAGTGCCAAGGAAAAAGAAAATATTTGATCACTTCTCTAATTTCCTCCGGGGTGGTTATCGTTAGAGTTTGTTGTAGTTCTATGGGAGCTGCTAAGTTTTGTTCTATTTCTTGGTCTCTTACCTCATTATGCGGAGTAAATTTATTGGCGAAATGTTTTGTAAAGAGTTCGGATTTCCCTTTATTACTTCTTGCCCAGGGTCCTGCAGTTGGTGTTGTTTCTCGTATTGGTGGCGAGGATTATTTAGGTTATTTATGATTTCAATAGGCTTCCATATTGAGTAATCATGCCTGCTGAGGTTTTGTATGTAATCCGTAAAGGATGCTTCTCTCAGTTCGCCAAATGTTCCAATTCAAAACGCTAAAGAACTAGTTAATACTCCCTGGTACGTATCAAACGCTACCTTACACAGTGATCTAAACGTACCATACGTAACAGAAGTGATCAGACCATACGCGGAGAAACACAAAACTGGACCACTCAAAACAACAACCAACCAATAAGAAACCTCTTCAACCAACCAGCAACAGAAAGAAGACTAAATGGAATGTGGCCAGAGGATCTCATTAGATAAGCACCAGAGAATCATCGGAGGATGATACCTGCTTCAATATTACACACACCCATCCCTTTTACTAATTACTCTATTTATATATATTGAGTAGATTGTAAAATTATTTCAAAATAAAAAAAAAGTTTATTAACGTAGTTAGCATGTTAAGTACTAAGTTTCTTTTCTGTGTAAGTTGATTAAACATCTGTTTGAATTCTTCTAGAAATTTGTTTAGCGTTATGTCATGGCTGTTGTCGTTTTTACCTCTTGTTACGTCTGCATAGGATCTGTTTACTCTGGGAGGCAGAATTGGTAGTGTGTTAGGTAGGGGGGGGGCAATAGGTTGAGGGACCGGTGCTGTAGTGTACTTGACATTTGGTATTTGCGTTTTTTGGGTTGCATTTCTATTTTTAGTTAAGTTGTAATGGTATTCGCAGCCCTTGTAATTTGCGGGATGCGCTCCTCCACAGAGGCCACATTTTGCTGGGGTGTCTTTGCTCTTTTTGCAAGTTGTTGAATTGTGTTGTCCACCGCATTTGACACACAGGCAGGGCCTGTTACAATACGTCTTAGAATGGCCGTATAATTGGCATCTTGTGCGCTGGATTATGTGCTTGGATTTATTAGGCGGTTCAGTATCAATGATTTTGTTTTGGAGACTTCTTATTTATAGACTTCCTTGTTGTTGTTTGCTGGCTCTAACTCTACAAAGAATAAGTTGAGCGATTCTTTAGTTTGACGATGCTTTGCATTGATAATATTTCTGACCTTGTAGCCTAGTTCAGATAATTCGCCAGTTATGTCCTTTAGTTCTACAGTATGGTGTAGGTGCTTTATGACTACTCTGTAGGGCCTTTCGTCTTTTGGTTGGTACGAATGGAATATGATGTTGCTTTCTCTCATAAAGTTTAACACCTTCCTATACGTTTCCGGGGAGTTGCAGAATTCTTCATATGAAGGAAATGCTATGAGGGCGTGGGAACCGATTCATTCAGATAAGGATAGGGATTAGTGAGGTAAAATTTGAATATTTTGATGCACCTTTGGTTTCAGTAATTTCTTTAGTAGATGAGCATTTTATCTTCTCAAGAAGGGATCTCCTCCGTGGAATTAGTTCTGCTTTTATTTTATAAAGATAATGCTCATTGTAAGCCTTTGTGATGAATGCGGTCTTGGCTACCATCTGCAATATCTGGAACCTCTTCTGGATATTTCGCTTTTATAGGACTGGTTCTGATCTGAATGTATTTTCTTTGTGTTGGTCTACTAATATTCCTGCCAGGAGCAATATTTTTCTCTTCTCAACAGCGTCCAGACCGGCTCTGGAACTCACATAGCTTCCTATTCAATGGTATTTGGGGGCCCTTTCCTCGGAACTAAAACAGCCCGAGTGTGAAGCTAACAAGTCATTGACGCCTAGTGTCAAAGATAAGAATCTCCCGCATAGGTCTTCATAGCACAGTACTTATTTAATTACCCACAAGGACAAGTTTGCCTGTAATTAAGATTATAATTTTATAAAAATTGTATTAATACGGATTAATATTTTATATAATTTCATATGAATGATGTGTTATGTTTTTCATTGGCTTAACTAACGTTAAAGAGAACGCATCCTTTAATGTTTTACCAAATAACTGATTGCAAAAACAAACGCTGGATGTAATGGGATAAATGAGTTACATAAATTCTTACATCATATCATAGCGGCCTCCGTAGTCTAGAGGTAACGTTCCACCTCATGACTCGTAGTACGCGGGTTCAAATACCCGGCGGAGGTCGTCGAATTTTTAAGGGCGGAAAATTTCAGGGAACAAGTCCTCCGGGAGGGACTTTAAGCTGTGTGTCCCGTGTCGTAGCTTTACGGCACGTAAAAGAACCTCATATCCCCAAAGGGGATCACTGAGCCAAATTCCAGGACTTTCCCGCCCAACAATAGTCTCTAAGGCCTCTGATAGATGGGGGAAGCATTATAGACACCGCTAAGCAAGTGGCCGAACTCGCTTGCTCGGCGGGACTGATGGTACGCACCATTTATCGGTAGGGTATAGAGACTGGTAGAATATCATAGAGGGAAGCACAATAGATCAAACTGGTCGCGGTGCATGGGGAAACCCACCCTCTCTAAATAACTAACTAACTACATCATATCATTGTTCAGACATCCATAGTCATGTGCTTCTCTTTTTGAAGCAAAGATAAAAATTCATAATATAATGTGTTTAAGAAAGGATAATGGGTTATATATGCGTAGATTATCCACACTGTGGTCCTCTGGACTACAGTACCATATAGTCTATTAAATTCGTTCCAGCCATTCGTGGGAACATTCTACTTCCATCTTCAGATTCAAGCTGATTTTATTGTACTTGTTATCTACGTAACGACGTCGTTTGTAGCTCGTAAAATAAAGAGGATTAAATATTGGGATGATTAATGAATTCTGAATTGGAGAGAATGTGGAAGGAAGTGGTCGTGTCCTATTTGAAAGTACTATGGAAGGAACTGATCTGAGGGACGGAAGACGACCACAAAAAAACTTCAGAATAGTCTGTGTTCTGAATGAGGTTCGAACCGGAAAGCTCACCAGTACAGTTCAGAAATTTTATCAACTTGCTCGATTAGGAAGATGAAAGTAGAGCCTAGTCAGTTTTCCGCCATGTTGGAACCCACTTACCAGACTACACGGTTTCATAACCGACACGACCACAACGTGAATATTCACTGTCTTGCGAACTTCAAATCTTTTAGGACATGGAATATTTTATATTCTCAACAATTCTTTATTCTTAATGTACATTAAAGAAATGCATGATGTGTTAATAATTTACTCAGTAACTTAGCGCGTATGGATATCTTTGTCGTGGTCTCAAGGTCGCAGGTCTTGAGGGTGATCTGGAACAGAAGAATAGAGCAATGTTAGCTCCACTGGGGAGTATGGTACGAAACGGAAATGTTATTTACCCCACTTATACCACAGACAATTGGAAATATCCAACATAATATTCCTATGTATAATACAATATGGAGGTATATTCTGGCATCTGGAACAATGCACGTCGGTTCAGTGATAGTTTATGTTGTTTTGATTATCATTACAACTGAAGCCGGAGTAGCGTAGTCGGTATAGCGACTGGCTATGGGCTGGACGACGGAGGGGTCGGAGTTCGGGTCCCGGTAGGGTCAAGAAGTTTCTCTTCTCCAAATCGTCCAGACCGGCTCTGGGGTCCACCCAAACTCCTATCCAATGGGTAAAGGGAGCTCTTTCTCATGGGATAAAGCGGCAGGGGCGTGAAGCTGACCACTTACCTCCAGCTAGTGCCGAGGTCAAGAAAATGTGGATCTATACATCCACTCCTTCATACTCCTTCATGGCGTAGTGCTTAATTAGTTGAGCACAGAGAGCACTTTACCTTAATGCGGCCGGGATAACTCAGTAGGTATAGCGACGGGCCAGGAGCCGGACAGGCAAGTATCAATTCCGGGTAGAGGAAATAGTTTTCCTCTTTTCCACAGTGTTAATATCTGTTCTGGTGCCCACCCAGCTACTTATAAAATGGGCAGCTGGGTTAATTTCTCGTTGGTAAAGCTCCCGTGGCGTGAAGCTGACCATTCACCTCCATCTAGATTCGAAGAGGTGGAGTCCTCATAAGTCCTCATGACGTGGTTCTTAATTAATTGAAGTCCAGGTAAAACTATCCCTGTAATAGGCCGTGAAGGCCCATAGGGGTTTGAGACGTCGAGGCTTCCACATTTTCTAAACAGTGGGCTCACAGATGGCGGTGAGGTTGTCGGCCTTAAACGTCGGCAGCCCTTTACCACCAGGAAGATGACTGGTACTCATTTCTTTGCAGACTGAGTTGACCCCAAGGCCACAGCGCAGCTGGAAGGATTAGGTCAATTGAGAAAATCCAGTTACCTCATCGGGAATCGAACCCGCGATCTTCTGGCTTGTGGGATAGTGCCTCAACGCACTACGCTAACGCGCGCCCCCTCACTTATGAATATATACTTATTTGAGAGTTGCTAAATATCTTTCTTCAAAACATACTTTTAGATACATACCTCTGAGGTGGAAACAGTTTCTCCTGTGCCTCGAAGCCGGTCAGTGGTATTCATCCAGTCCGTGGCTGAATGACGGCGCGTATTCAAGCGAAGGGGCCTCATGAGAGAAGGAGACCAGAGGTGCTGCTGCCGTCTTGAAGCTGATAGCAGGTGCAGCGTACTTGACGATAGGTTCTGAGTGGATGCTCAGAGCGGGAACAGAGGCTGCGTACTTCAGAAGAGGGGCGGCCTCATACTTTACTACAGGTGCAGCTGCGTACTTCACAATGGGCGCAGGCGCGACGACAGGTGCTGCTAACTTTGCAACAGGATGAGTCACGTGTACCGACGTGGTTGTAGCATACGATGTTGCGACAGGAGCTTTCACGGCGGCTTTGATAGCCACGGGGGCAGGAGCATATTTAAGTAGAGGGGCTGGTTCGTAAGATTTCAAAATTGTGGTCGGTTCATATGACTTAATGATAGGGGCAGGAGCATAGGTTTTCAGTATAGGGCTTGCTTCGAAACTTCCTAGAATAGGGGATGGTTCTAAAGTTTTAAGAATAGGAGCTGGTTCGTATGTTCTCAGGATTGGAGGAGCTTTAAAAGCGACGGAGCCTATGGACGGGGCTGAATGGTATACTGCAGGAGGTTCGGCGTGGTATATTGGAGAGGCAGCGTAGGCAGGAATAGGCAGGGCAAATTCAGGCTCGCCCGCCAAAGCTGTCGGTATCAATACTGCAACAACACATACCTGAAAGAAAAAGAGAAGTAAATGAATTTACTCTATGATTTAGGCCACTCCATGCCTTATAACAATATTTAGAACTAGTTTTAACCAAGTTTTAGAACAATTAACTATAAACAGGTACACCGTACAGAAATTACTTACAAGTATCTACCTGATGATGACCTTATAATGTCGAAACATATCCCACAAAACTGACAACGTGGCTCACCAACAGCCTACATGCACGATAAAAAATTATACCGTATATGTTGTTAATGTCCTGTATCTCTTTTGGATACCATTAATTTGGTTGTTTGTTAAACTACTATATGTCATGCGAGAAGTCAGTTACAATGGCCTCGTATGGTCTTGATGAACATACAGGTTACTTTAAGAAGCGACGTCATGAATCAATCGGCAAGTGGAGGGGATCATTAATGCAATTACTTTGTTGTTTCGGAGCTGAGAAGAAGCAAAACTTGCTCTGAGTGTCTCTCTTGATAGCTGTGTCTTGTTAACTGCCTTCTGTATATAGGTTTTGCTCATGGCCAAATTTGGCGTCGGAGCATTTAATAGCACACAAATTTTGTCCCTCTTTGGCTTCCTGGCATGAAGGAAACCGACCTTGGACATTTGAGAGACTTGGTCTTCGTCACAACCAGGACGTTTCCCCTACCTCCTGTTGTTGCTCTACATTTTAGGACTACAATCAGAATAATGAGACACATCTGTAACATGTCAAATAGCATTACTTTTTCTGGACAAAATAATGAGAATCAATATGTATTTTTATCGCACCGTTTTTTTTTTCACGAATATTATCCGCTATCACTGAAAGCCTCTGTTCTTACCGGGAGAAATTTCTCTTCCGACCTACATTCTGAAGGTTCCCGATCCGAACACCTATTATCCTGACCATTTTCATCATGGTTTTCTTCGGCCCGGTCAGCAACTACCGGGATAGCGCCTCAACCTTGGCCACAATCTTTTACTTCCACTGCATTCCTACACACAGAACACTACGGCGCTAAAGAGTTTAGCTTCTGACTGCGCCATTTAACAAACCACAGATAAATAAGTAAATTAATGCCCTGATTTTTAGCCTAATTTCCTTGTTTTTGGAAAATAAAAGGAAGCTTATTACATCATAATGTTGTCTATGTGTCCCCCGCAATCAACTTTCTAATGCTGGAAACAGTTTTTGTGAAACTTGGTATGTACGAATCATAGAATTTGAGTCCATGTCAGTGGAATGTTTCATAAATCCCTCCCATCAATCTGTATCCATATATGTATCCCCTTACCATTGCTAGGCAACGCCTGGGTAAAAAGAATTACTGTTGCAACGGATACATACGCAACATTAAAGGAATTATTGGACGCGTTTTGTATGCGGCCTGTGTCGTGTGAAAGGAAAATAGTCGATTAGTACTTCCCACAATTTCTTGTTTTCGAATTAAATGAATGGGACGCCAAATTATGGTATGATCACCTACCAGCAGTTTCATGTTGAACCTGTTAGCAATTCTTCAGTTCGCGCTAAATTGTGCAATGAAACTGACGCTCTGCAGAAACGTTCTGCTTGCTTATATACTCACACATATGTGCTATAGTTTTTATTTTCTGTTTCTTTATTCCGAGCGATATACTTTTCAGTCTGTCGCTCTCGGGCACGCCTCCTCCACTGCAAGCGATGCTGCTGATACCTTTCACTCTCGATGGCATCCATGCAAGGCAATTAGAACATTCAGTCCGTATTGCGCCCCAATCTCGGAAGCGGCACGCCGCTTGTTCTGCTGTCCGAATGAATGGCAAGGAGGTCATTGAGCGGCATTTAGAGCCTTCAAGTACAGCAGCGACGGGGATCTCAGTTGAAGTTAGTCTTGGGTCGTTCTTCTCCTTGGCATGATTCGGGCTTGGACCTCCTTCGATTTAAGAGTTCAATACGTTCGCATGAGCACAAGCAGACAAACCCATAGCATGGGGAGTCTGACTGCGAAGCCTTTCACAAGTCGGCAAAATCCATAGCAGAGCAGCTGGCCAAGAAATTGCCTGCCATCTGTGGAACTCGAAGCTTCGCTACCGTCTTCTGAAGCACACGCCGCCCGAGGAAAGAATAGGATTAAAGGGTGAAGAATACGGATTTCTGGGTTTTAATGACGTGTAGGTCGGAGGAAGTCTGTTTCTGCTGGTTTTGTTCTTCGCCCACTCTTCGATCATAAAGATTGAGGAAGGATTTCTCCGAACAATACGGCGTCACAACCCAGAAGAACGTTCTCTTCGTAGTCACTGCAGTGATAGCATCGTATCCAACAGAGATTAGGGTGCATGGAAGTGAAAGGTCCAGTAAAATGTTGTTGCAGAGAGAATAATGAAGGATTGGAGATAATTACATAGTGAAGAGATTCATTTTGTCTACTCTTACTTACTTACTTACTCCTGGAGCTGAGCCCTTCTGGAGGAGCCGCCATTTCTACAGCTACTCAAGAATTTCCCAGCATTTTATGGAACCCGAAGGTTCATTACCGTGTTCACAGGAGTCCTCCACTGGTCCCTATCCTGAGTCAGATCAATCCAATAAATACCATCCTATCCTATCTCTCTAAGATCCATTCTAATATTGTCCACCCACCTACGCCTTGGTCTACCCAGTGGCCTCTTTCCTTCTGGCTTTCCCACCTATATCCTATACGCATTCCTCGTCTCCCCCATTAGTGCTACATAACCTTCCCACCTCATCCTCCTTGACTTGGTCATTTTAATTATACTTGGAGAAGAGTACAAGTTGTGAAGTTCCTCATTATGAAGTTTTCTCCAACCTCCCGTCACTTCATCTCTCTTCGGTCCAAATATTCTCCTCAACACCCTATTCTCAAACACCCTCAATCTATGTTCCTCCCTTAATGTCAGAGACCAAGTTTCACACCCATACAGAACCACCGGCAAAATTATAGTTTCGTATATTCTAATTTTTTTTGTTTTTGGACAGCAGACGAGAAGACTGGACTGAATGGTAGCAAGCACTACCCCGAGTTCAATCTCCTCTTAATTTCCTCCTGAATTAGGTTTCGGTCTGTTATCTTCGTTCCGTTTTGTCTACTCAGCGTCTAGTTTTGCTAGAGTAAAGTCAAGAAGAATTGAATTGACGGAACATGTAGTACTCATGTGAAGAAAGAAAAACGCACAAAGTTGTAATAAGAATAATTTTAAAATATATACAGATTATTAACATCAAAGAGAATATTACAGAAATAGATCTTAAAAAATCCGATTTGCATAAACCAGGGTTAGAATACAGTGAACGCAAAGGCACACTTGATACATACAGTCAAGAGCACACCAGCGAAATACAGGAACAGCCGCACTACATTAAAAACATTAAGAAAGTATCAAAAACGAAATGAAAGTAATAAAATGAACGGTACTCGATTAGTGCGCAGTGCACTAGGATTCCTCATGTGAGCGTTGCCTGAAGATGGCTTTATACAGCCGAATATATAGCCGAAACATGTAGCATTATAATAATGAATATATATTTTAATAATTTAATAGTTTTAATAACATCTTATGCACATAACGACCACTGTATGGATTAAAGTGTGAATCAATGTTATTGACTGTTGCATTACACTCGTAGACTGTAAATTTTATAGAATACTAGTAAAAATGGAACCTCAGTGCAACACGATGCTTAAATATAATACTAGAATATATGCCACTGACAGAGATTTCAAATACAGTAAACCATCATTCTGTTTTTTGAAATCAGGTCACTTTCTCACCGGCTGACCCTTAAAACAGCGCTCCTCTTTACCAGTTACGTCCTAAGTAACTGTAAGTTACTGTAAGAAGACCCTAAGCAGAGAAATTAGTTACTATATCTTGTACTACTAAATATTAATAATATAATAATAATAAATATTATGTATATTGTAGCATATTTGCTCAAGGCAAGAACTTTGAAGCCAGCAGACAGAGCCGTTGCTAAGGAAGAGCCCTGCAAACATGCCTGTCGTCGAGTGGGGCGGGCACCCCGGGACCTCCACAAAACACAAACAAAATCCACACAAATCCAAAAGTTTGTGACGATGGTACATCAGTACAAATATTTTGTTTCCGGACATTAACCATGGTCCTGACTTTATCTAAGACATCATTCGCTTTATATTTGATAACATAACGTTTCGGAGACTGGATTCTGTCTCCGTCTTCACGTAAAACCTACTTAGTTGGGAGATAGGGACTACCTATATCGATTGGACCTAATTGAGTAAGTATTACCTGAAGACGAAGACAGAATCCAGTCTTCGAAACGCTGTGATTTGAAATATAAACAAAATGGTATTTTAGATAAGTGCAGGGCGATAGATAACGTCCAGAAACATAGTATTTGTAATAACCCACACAATTTATTGAGGCGTTTGTTTGTCTATAATTACGAAAATTAGTTCGTAATTTTAGTTATTATAAAAGATAAAAGGTAAAGAAATGTCATAGACTAAATTTTGATAGTGGCACTTACATTTTTATTACGCCAGGAACCCCACAGCTGTAAACCCGGCCTTGGTTATCATGGACACCCTATGTATAGGGCCATGGGTTATCATGGACACCCTATGTATAGGGCCATGAGTTTTATCGCAGTTACGTGCACCATTCCTTCTCTTCGATCCTGAAAGTTCAAGCAGTACGTTCCTCTGGAACGTCGGTAAACTTCCACCGGCTTACGTGACATCACATCCATAAAAACAGTCCTCTCCATGATAATCAGAACTTCAAATCGACATATTTATTGCGTTTGTTTAAATTACGGCTCTACAACCCCTGTGGACCTTCAGTCTTGAGTGGGATTCGAAACTCACGATCCCAGTGTTCGAGCGGGCGAGAACATTTCGTTTCTTAGACCGTGCGGCCACTGTGACTGGCCCTTGAAGATTAAACAATATTTAAGTTATCTAGCATAGTTGGTTGAGGCAACTGTGCTACAAGGCTAAAGGTCGCGGGTTCGAATCTCGATTAGGGGATTAAATATTTTCAATTTACCTAATCTTTCCAGCTGCCTTATGGCCCTGGGGTCGACTCAGCCTCTAACAGAAATGAGTATCAGGAATCTTCCTGGGGGTAAAGGGTGGCCGGCGCATAAGGCTGGCAATCTCACCGCCACCTGTGAGCCGATTGACTAGAAAATGTGGGAGCCTCGACATCTCACAACTCTATGGGCCTTCACGGCCTGTTACAGGGATAATCTGATCTTTTACCTTTTTCTTTCCCAGCACGTACTAACCTTGGTACTTTCGAAATCGTCATGTGGTGTCTTGGAATATTTTAGAGTGTATCTTCATCAGATAGTGACTCAGATATTTACTTCATAATTACAAAGTAATCAGGTTAATTTTCCAATATAAGAAAGGAACCAGGTCTCTCTGAAATCAATGATCCTTTCTTCCGTATTGTTGCCTACTCAAACAAGATATTTTACACAGACTATAGCATTTTGGACTACCTGTTCAGTTTACTGATGTTATTGACTCAAAAGGGCTTCTTAGATAGAACTGTACTCCAGTCACGAAACAATTCCGCTGACTCCATCACGTGACATTCTTTTATCACAAAAGAAACATCAGCAGAAGTATATAAATTTGCTCGTTCAGGAAGATGGAAGTATAGCCGTATGTGTTTTCCGAAACGCTGGTATCCACCTACCAGTCTAGACGGTTTCATAACCGACACCTAAAAATTACTAATATTCATCTTCATGAGGAATTTAAATACAGTAGGAAAGTATTACTCTTAATTCTTCATTTTTTCTTTTATTCCTATTATACTTTACAAGTGCACAATGTGTTAATAGTGTGACATGTAGATCCATTGCTAGGCAACGGCTAAGTAAACACATTCCCGCTGCAACGAATACGCAGACAACAATCTAATTACTTTCGTTTCTATACAACGGCGATGTACATTAAATACAAAAATAGAGGAAGTGGTGTTTTCTATGGGTTCGCCTCGTGACTATATAAATAGCAGAGAACAGAATCAAATTAGAACGAGAATGGAGCGAATCCTCGACAGTCCAGGAAAAGGGTTTGGTTGAAAACTGATTGTGAGTTATTGTAACTGTTTGTGATACCTAGTGATTTAAAAGAAAGTGTTAAAAATGAAATCATCCAATGTAAACCCCGTCTTATAAGTCATCTATGCATGTGACAATATTTTTCACTCAGTAACTTAGTGTGTATGGATATTTGTATCGTAATTTCAAGGTCACAGGTGCTTAGGGTGACCTGGAACAGATTACTAGAGTGATGTTAGTAGTACTGGGGTGTACAGTGAGGAAAACGGAAATGTTGAGTATCTGAAATGTACTTCATACAGTGTTCAATATGCAACATAATATTTGTACGAGTATAATACAATATGGAGTTAAATTCTCCTGTAATCACTTTTTTTTTCTGGTAATGGTTTGAAAACGGCAATGCATATAGATTTATTGACGGGTTATATTGTGCCGAGTATCATTATATCTAAAACTAAACAATATATTTTTCTTCCACTGTCATGACATTTCAACATTTGTGTAGCATATTTGAAATTGAATTTCATCTTGAACAGTACAGTTCAGTATGGATCGGAATTAAACCAAAGTTCTTTTAAAATACTAGTCACGAAGCAATTACGCTGAAACAGGCACGTAACGTTCTCATATCACAAACTAAACATCAGTATAAAACTTGTAAAACGTCACGAGTTTATTTTTCTCCTGTATATTCAAGAAATATAAAACTCGAATCGACGTTAGGAAACTGAATCTTTTCTCGTTTCGAAGTGCAGACCAACTTGATCTATAATCTCAAAATCTTGATTTGCATGGGCGTGTGAGATGTGCGTAACATACATCTTGGCTGGCAGAACGAGTGTATTACGTAATTTCCTTACTGTGGCGTGGGAAACAGCGCACTCAGCGGTGTGGGGCAAGGAGATGAACCAGTGACCTAGATGCAAGTTCTTCATTTGCCTCTCCTACCAAGCGGAAGAGTGTTATTTCAGGAGGAAGTTATGTCTGTGAGTGGGTGTCGAGGTTCACGGTCAAGGACGTCCCTTTAAGGCAACATGGCTGCCTCCAGCTATCAGAGCGCTTTCGTGATGTCACGGAAAATGACTTTAAGGTACCATTTTAATGGCAGAAGAATGTGCAAGGATGCACGAAGTCTGCGCTGCTATCAACTTGCCCTACAAAATCTTTTGAAACGATTATACTTCGGATAAAGATATTTCTGGCGCCATAATTATGAAATAGCACAATTGTGGAGTTCTTTTGTGTGGAGGGGGGTTAGCATTTTACGACTTTACCAGCATATGCGAGCGTAGATTACGGTATACGCCCGAATACAAGACTCACGACAATCGTGAGAGAAAAATATGGTCATGGGTGCCGTAGGGGCTGAAACCAAGACTTACTGATGACGAAACCAGGGTTATTTGCCCACTCGACCGTCCAAAGGACGACCCCCTATTTTTCCAATGAGAAAATCAGAAAACAACGTTTCATTACAGAATTCAATATGTACGTGTAGTACTGAGGGATACTTCTCTTAATCATCTATACACTTTTTCTTAAGGTCTACATCATTAGGTAACCGCCTCTGTGGTCTAGTGGTCATTGTTCCTGGCTACAGATCCAGAGGCCCCGGGTTCGATTCCATGCGCTACCAGATTTTCTGAGAAATAGCGGGTCCGGAAAGGTGTCCACTCAGCCTCGTGAGGATAATTGAGGAGCTATTTCAAGGAAATAGCAGCTGCGGTGTAGAAACCCGAGATTAACGACCGTGGGGACCCGTTGCACTGACCACGTGACACCCTCTATTAGCAAAGTTGGCACTAACTTGACCGACAAGCGACGGTCGCTCAGTCGGTATAGCTCGCTTGCGGACTACAGGCCACGGAGTTTTGTTTGTTTCGTTCTAGAATATAAGCTGACCCCTCTTTCTTCTCAAGCAATATTTGAAAAAGAAATCTCGCCTTGTATTCAGGATAATACGGTATAGGGGGTCGCTGGTTGGATTGTTCATGAATGACGAATTGTAAAGTATTTGGAAGGAAGTGGTCATGGCCATATAGAGGTACTATCCCAGCAGTTGAATAAAGGGGTTAAAAAAACCAACGAAAAATTCAATCGATCTAGCCTGTATCCTGGCTTATTTTGGAATCGATCTCTGTAACATTTGTGCTTTCGGAGGTGTTCAGTTCGAATTTCGGCCGTGCTGCAATGTTACCGCCTGTACATGAGCTTTTTCTAATCTTAGCTTCCATTAGTTCTTTACAGTCTCACACGCAACGCTATGTTCTATCACATGTATTAAAAGTTATTCATTTAAAACCTTTATCACTACATATTTAGACCAACGTGGTCATCATCAGATGTTAAAAATTATTGGACGAGGAAACTGCTGTCTTCCCTTGCGTTACTTAACGTTGTTATGTGAGTTCGCTCGATGCGCATGTGTGTTTGAGCTACCGGGGTGCGTTCTCTCCTGTCTCTCCTGCTGTGTGTTGTGCTGAGTGTCTTGTTTTCGAATGCTCTATTACCACGACCTGCAATGAATCTTAGCTCTGGAATTACAATGTAAATGTTAATAATTAGCTTATAATTTTAAAGTTAAAAATTAAACACAGTGGCATGGTGGCAGTAGTTGCCACGTGTCCCACCAGGGTCTGTTAAAAGCCTCCCGACACTCACATGCGTAGATTATTTCGCAGACCTCTCCCGCTCATGTAAGATTTGAGGTTTTCACGGCGGTGACTATGAAGAATGCCGTCTTCTTGGATGTGGTGTCATGTAGACTTGGTGTAAAGGGACGTTTCGGAGGAACGTATCGCCTGTATCTTCAGGGTAGAAAAATTCGGAGAGAGGAACTAGCGTGAGTAGGTGGCTGCAGACCGAGCTCATGTTCTGCTAAACCTATGTACATGTACCTGTAGGCGCTAAAGGGTTCTGACTGCGGAATGTGACAATCGGGATTAATGAATTTATGGACTTTGTTCTAAAGAACACAACGTTTCGGAAAGCAGCTCTTTTTCCGTCCTCAAGTGAGGGTGCAGTGATAGAAATTAACTCTTTCTAACGGACCCAACAGAATAGATGTCTCCAACACCCTCACCTGAGGACGGAAACAGATCCAGTTTCTAAAACGTTGTGTTCTTTGTGTT
This sequence comes from Cryptotermes secundus, assembly GCF_002891405.2. NCBI lineage: Eukaryota > Metazoa > Arthropoda > Insecta > Blattodea > Kalotermitidae > Cryptotermes > Cryptotermes secundus. The sequence continues at coordinate 1,224,578 of NW_019723906.1, forward strand.
TTTTAGAATACCAGACAATGGACGAAATCAAAACTTCTATTAATCCCCACTCTAATGGCCGCGCCATAGCTGAAGCGGTTAGTCGCTGTCTTCCCACCGCGGCGGCCCGGATTCGATCTCGGGTCTGTTCAAGTGGGATTTGTGGTGGACAAAGTGGCGCCGGGTCGGGTTTTCTCCAAATACTTCGGTTTCCCCTGCCATTCTTCATTCCACAAAATTTTCCATCATCATAATCACCCGGAGCAGGCTACAATAGGCCAATCAGTGGCCGCCGTGCCGAGTGGACCCAGTTGGACTCCCACTAAGCGAATTTACAAAAAAATCCCCACTCTACGTGCCTGTTTCTGATAGACTACTGATTTCTAAAGTCTTTCTAACAACTGACATCAGTTGTTAACACGCCTACCAATCAAATTGGCTCAAGCTGACTTGTATAAGGGAGTTTCGGAGAACCTTCTTGTTTGCATTATTGTTTTCGCTAAGTATATTCAACAATATCTTCACCAGGCCTAGTCACCTAACCATAACTTTAACACTAACCTTACCTTTATGGGTAAGATTCATAATATTTGGGTGAATTAACAACACAGATCATATATATTTTTAATTATGCCGACAAAAGGTTTCATCGTTTTTTATAGTCACTCCAAACAAAATATCGGGAGTTTACTTCACATTAGCCAATGGCCGCTTCGTACCGTGTCTTTGCCTGTTTTATGTTCATTATATCATAGTATCATTTTACGTTATACAGTCTGGAACACTGGCAGCGTCGCGAATTAAACCAAAAATAAACAAATAAACAACAGATTTTTGCACAATTTTTTCTTGTCGCTCCCACTTTAGAGCATAAGGCTGATTACTCCATTTAATCTATCATTTTTCACAGACGGTAGGACTCCTTGGACAGGTGATCAGCTCGTCGCAAGGCCTCTACCTAAACACAGGACAACACAAACACAGAATAAACGCATACACATATTAAACACCCATGCCTTGTATGGGATTTGAACTCATGATCCCGGGTTCAGAGCGAGCGAAGACAGTACATGCCTTAGAACGCTCGGCTACCGTGACCGGCTTTGAAGCCATAGTGGGTGGATATACAGTCCGACTACACCTTACAACATTAAAGTTGTTTGCTGCAGACATCTTCGATTCATAAACGGCAGGTCATCACCGTGGATTCACAGCAAATGACACAATAGTTACACTTATCTTTCGGTCTCTATCCCTGTTCTGATAGAGGAACCAAAATGTCTGTCTGAATTCGACGGATTTCGAATTAAGGTACAAGTCCAAGGACTGACATTGGAATACAGTACAAACAACTAAATGTTTGGATGTGTGAACAATATCAATGCTATTCAAAGCACTCCATGAACTTCACGGCCATTTTGTTTTTAATTCAGAATAGCAAATTATTGATCAGACTTCAGACCTGTACATTTATTCTCAGTTCTGCAATGTTAGAAGATTTACCTCAAGCCACATGAACTTGAAATAAACAATAGAAACCTATTTATACATTTTGTGAGAAATACCTTTTGTGTGTCTAAATTTATCTACTTTGTTAAACCTGAATTCAAAAGAAATTGGAATTCTTTATAGTGAGTAGGGATGCCTGTGACTGCTGCGTCACACGCTCAGCTCATTCATTAATCCAGAGCTGGAAAATGTTACTGATATAGCGCTTCACTTTATGTTGCATAACAGCATGGCAGCATACCCTGCAGTGAATAACTCATTAATGGAGGTGAGGCCAGTCTACTCTTCCGTAAGTACCGAGTTTTAGACTGTGAGTTTTGCCCACGCTTCCTCGTATGTGCTTAAAGAACCGTTCTTCAAGGCATTCCCTTTTAAGAAACGTAAGAACTTCTTGCAAAAGCTCTCATAAAATCCTGAAAGAAAATATTAAGAATGAAACAAACAATTTACATCACTCTGCCAGAAGGAACAGAGAGTAGATCGAGGAAAGTTTCAGTATAGGTCAAAGAAGAGGATGACTCGGGTTCGCGATGTTGGTCCCCAGGTTCTTACAGAGTTGAGTGTGAATGGAATGGGAGGCCTTGTAATCCAATGTAAGTTCACCGAAATTTCGGAGACAGTACTGTTTCCGTCATCAGAGTAATCAAGCAAGAATTACACAAGCTCTGCGTGTCATCTGCTTGTTGCTAGCCTCTTGTTTGGTATACTCTTTGACACTGAAGATGGATTGAGTACACGGAAGAGTCGGTGCGCTTCTACAGGACTACACCACATCACACTCCAGAAGTCTGCGCTGTTTAGTTATCAATGTTCAGCGTAGAACACGAAGTTTCGCTCTTCCCAGGACCCTCTGTTAGAGCAGACACACCGAAAGTGGAACAAGGCTGCTTGAACAGCATAACGTAACCTACTCTCCCTGTCACCGAAGTGCGGTAACGTTGCAACTCGACTTGCTGCTTACAACCTTCGTTCTGCCATCAGCAGCGAAACACCCGTCACTTCGAACCTAACTTAATTAACAGGATATCGGGTGTTACATCATCAGACAAAACTATGCTTTGAGACCTTCGGAACGTTCACGAAAACTGAGGCTTCTTAATCACGGATATGATTATGCTATTGACAAAGCAGGTTGATGTAGCGACAAACGCTTTAGACTCGGAAGAAACCAGGGTCAAATCTCGGCGGGAACTGAGGAATTTAGGTGATTTACGAGATAGTTCCCTCAACTGGACATCAACCTTCTGCTTTTAAAATTATATTTCATGATGTGTTCTATTTTCTGGGATATAACGCTGTTTAGTCCGTTGGAAGTCAACCGAATTTCAGGAGGAATATATCGTCTCTATATTCAGGTTGAAAAATATACGAAAACCAACAACATAGAGGTATCAAGCATAGCTCATCTGTTGACTTTCAACGACCTAAAAGGCGTTATATCCCAGAACATAGCACTCTTCATAACCACCGCTGTGAGAACATGATCATATCGCTATCTTTTTCGACACTAAATAACCAGTGTAGATGAAACACTCGTATAACTCAGTTACTCTGTCTTGCATGTGCCGTACGGCTCAAATACTCAATATTTACTGATTTCATACAAGTTTTAACATTATCATTGCTAACCCGGGATCTGGATGTACAAGTTCAGCGAGAGCACAGAGCCAACCGTTCCACTGAGCAGGGTCATTCTCAAGGAACCAATTGCAACTCAACTGTTCAAGACTTATTCGCGTTTTATGAAATCCGACGTCTCATTGCTGCGTTCTTATCAGCACGCCATTAGCGTCTATCCTTGCTCAGACTAACCCAGATCAAACAGTCGTATTCTGTTCGTAAGGCACATCCCTGCACACTCACTGCAAATTATTACAAAAATAATATTTTGTGACTGAACCCAGGTCAGGGGCCTGTTTGCTCGAATCCAATTATGTTTAGGACGCTCTCATCTAAAACTACACCACTTACGTGTATCGCTTTATACACGATAAAAGTTTAATCCAAAACGGCCAATCCGTTTACGAGAAAATTGAAATTTTTCGATCTGACCGCCAGATGATGTATTGTTCTTTTCTTGAAAATTACGCCTGCACGGTTTTACTTAGGAACATAGTCTCCTTCAATTACTGAAACTTGATGGAATTTACTGGAGCCGTTTTCCAGAATATTGAAATCTCATTCTTTATGATTCAGTGGTGTGAAACTTGATCTCTGACATTAAGAGAGGAACATAGACTGAGGGTGTTTGAGAACAGGGTGTTAAGGAGAATATGTGGACCGAAGAGAGATGAAGTGACAGGAGGTAGGAGATGTAGAATGTTAATATTCACCGGGCACCGACTGAAGATATACATGTATAAATTTTTAAATGTCGAATATTAATAAAATTCAGGCAGCCACTCTGGCTCTTGCGAGGGGCACATTCACACATACATCCGTCTGTCCATACATACATACATACATACATACATACATACATACACACATGCATACATATCTACATACANAACAGCATAACGTAACCTACTCTCCCTGTCACCGAAGTGCGGTAACGTTGCAACTCGACTTGCTGCTTACAGCCTTCGTTCTGCCATCAGCAGCGAAACACCTGTCACTTCGAACCTAACTTAATTAACAGGATATCGGGTGTTACATCATCAGACAAAACTATGCTTTGAGACCTTCGGAACCTTCACGAAAACTGAAGCTTCTTAATCACGGATATGATTATGCTATTGACAAAGCAGGTTGATGTAGCGGTAACGCTTTAGACTCGGAAGAAGCCAGGTTCAAATCTCGGCGGGAACTGAGGAATTTAGGTGACTTACGAGATAGTTCCCTCAACTGGACATCAACCTCCTGCTTTTAAAATTATGTTTCATGATATGTTCTATTTTCTGAGATATAACGCTGTTTAGTCAGTTGGAAGTCAACCGAATTTCAGGAGGAATATATCGTCTCTATATTCAGGTTGAAAAATATGCGAAAACCAAGATAGAAGTGTCAAGCATAGCTCGTAGAATGTTAATATTCACCGGGCACCGACTGAAGATATACGTGTATAAATTCTTAAATGTTGAATATTAATAAAATTTAGGCAGCCACTCTGTCTCTCGCGAGGCGCACATTCAGCCATACATCCGTCTGTCCATACATTCATACATACATACATACATACGTGCTCTGGTGTTCTTTCAGCCTCCTGTTCTATGAGTTCAGGTGACTCTTTCGCTTTCGCCACCCAGGGGAGTGAACCTGAACAGGCGTTTATAGTTACTGATGAGGTTAAAAATTCATGGGCTACACCTCGGCCCCCCACCGCCCTCGAGCGTGNACCATCGTACACTCTCCTAAGGTAGAAACAGGTGTAGCAGGGATAGCACCATTCCGACTGCGCCGATACAAGCAAAGGCGGGTTGGAAAAGAGCGGTGTTAGACTGTTTGCAGAGTTGTAAATCGGTGGTTTAATAAGCTGTGGAGGAAATATACTGTCAGTGACGTGTTGCGTCATTCAGCGTCTGCGGACTGGTTGTGTGTGTAGCCGTGTGGGTCGCAGCTGAATTTCATCTTCTTATCGAAACGAACTCTTCCACTTGCTCCGTAATCCGAGCACAATTGGTGCAAAAGTTTCTGAGGGGGGGGGGGAAGGTTGGTACGTAGCTCAATAGACGCATTGCTTGGTGGTTCATTCTCTAGGGACAGTCGAAGCCAGTCGGAGAAAGTAAACATTTGGCTGTTGGGTAATCAGGCTGTTGGTGAAAAGAAGATGTGTTCTGTACAATAGAATCTAACTTCAATTCGCATTATGTGTAATTCAACATTCCTCCACACTGTATACCGATCCTTAGTCTATTCATTATCCCTACCGCCATGAAACAGGGTCCAAAAATTATATCCATGAAAGTCGTGATCATTCGGCCTTTACTCTTCTCTGAAGACTGTGGCATTTCCTTCAGCGCCAGTCAGCCTAAGATGACAGCTAACTTCATTACCAGGCCGTGCCATAGCTCAGGCGATTATTCGCCGGCTTTCTGCCATGGCGGCTGGGGCTCGATCTCAGTGAGGTCATGTGGGATTTGTGGTGGACAAAGCGGCACTTGGGCAGGTTTTCTCCGAGTACTTCGGTTTCCCGTGACAATTCTCATTCTAGCAAATTCTCCATACTCATCTATCACCCGGAGTCGAAACATCAGGGCAATTACCTCAGTATGGAACATTAAATTGAGCAAGTTGCAAGCCGTATAATGAAGAGGGGCAGACTGCAATGTGGTATAGCAGGTTTTTAGCGGCCTTGCATTCGGCGAGATTCATGGAGGGATAGTTGACACTATCTGGAACATAGAATCTTGTTACGTGGAATGAATGATGCGATGCTGGTACAGGATTGTCTGTAATCATGAGAAAGAGAAAGGATGCCATTCTCGCACGAACACATACAGTCCTCGTTTTCCATCTCAACAGAACCAAGCCTTCCTGGTGCTCTGGGTGCGCGCGCAGCTGAAGGAACGTCAGCGGATGATCTCCGCAGGCAGTATGTATAAAGGTTGGCCGCGCCATAGCTCAAGCGGTTAGTCTTTGGCGTCTTTGGGGTCTTTGGCTTCCCACCGCGGCGGCCCGGGTTCGATCCCGGATCTGGTCAAGTGGGATTTGTGGTGGACAAAATGGCGCTGGGGTAGGTTTTCTCCGAGTACTTCGTTTTTCCCCTGCCAATCTTCATTCCACCAATTGCTCCACAATCACCCTCACCTATCATCTGGGGCTGGTACAATAAGCCAGAAGTGGCCGCAGTACAAGGGACTCAGTCCCACCCCACTGACAATAAAAAAAAATAAAATGTATAAAGGTAAAAACTGTCTTTGTGCTTATGCATCACACCGTGAACACATAATGAATTTAGTTCAAACGCCCCACGTTCCCTCTGCATCACAGTCCGGCAGCGATTTGGTGATTTGTCCTATCAGCAGTCAGCTTCGCTGGCTGACAGTCACGTGTTTGCCAGGCGCATTACCAATTTTATGTTTACTTGCAAGTAGTTTTCAGCTACCAAAACTTTGCAGGGTTGCATTTACACGTTCCAACTTTTGGACTTGAAAAGAAGATGTGACAACAGTGCTACATATTTCGAGCAGAGTTAGGGGTTGCTATGTCAGGTGGAACCTCTGCACATTTGAAAAGGTGAGTTGTCAGCTTCACGCTCCGGCACCCATGCATGTTAAGTTGGGCAGAATGAGTCCCATGTCTCATTTTAATCGCCACATCAGTTATGGTTAAGTGATATTCCCGGTTTGGGCAGCCATTTCCAAGCTGTAAATGACATTTATCGTTCAGGAACATCGGTAAATTCTGAATAACACTGTGTTCCACAGTGTCCTTGAAACAATTCAGGTTTTTTTTTTACTGTTTTAAGGGTGTGAAACTTGGTCTCTCACTTCTTCTTAGAGGACGTCTTGGCCATTGTATTAATATATGAAGTAGCAGAACTCCAACCGCCTCTGTGATCCAGTGGTCAGAGTTCCTGGCTGCAAATCCAGAGGTCCGGGTTCGATTCCCGGTGCTATCAGATTTTCTGAGATATAGTGGATCTGGAACGGGGTCAACTCAGCTTCGTGAGGGTAATTGAGGAACTGTTTCAAGGAAGTAACGGCTCCGGTCTAGAAAACCTAAATTAACGGCCGTGGCGATTCGTTGCTTTGTTCACGCGACATCGTCTATCCGCTAAAGTTGGCACTAACTTCGCCGACAAAAGGTGGTCGCTTGGTCTGTATAGTTCGCCTGAGGACTAAAACCACGTAAATTTTTGGTTGTTTGTTTGTAATGGCAGGACTCTATTTTTTTTTATTAATTAAAAACTGGGTAACCCAGAACTTAATTACAATTACGTAAAACTAGTTGGATAACTGACGATTATTTTTTTTTTAAACCTAATATACTACGTAAATTAAAACTAAGTCACTTCCACTGAATTACTTAGTACTTTAACACTTAACTAGTTCGAACGGTTTCTTCTGTTTGAGTC
>NW_019723906.1:1232869-1313706 GCF_002891405.2 Cryptotermes secundus
TGTCTATAAAGCCACATGTAACAGATAAAAGTCAGAAAGTGGTATTAATGAATAACAATTTCACGTTAGAGATACACAAATGTATGTAGGAAGAATGCTCACATAAAAGAGGATTGGCGTAATTCGCGTGTTTGAGTGGGACGTAGGAAGAATCCTGAAATGTTTCATTTTTTAGAATTCATCGTCCTATATGACGAATACAGATTTTAGTCATTTTAGAATGAAGACATTATGGCATGCAGTACAATAGTTTAACGTGCATAAAGACACCTGAAGATGGCACATTAGTGCCGAAACATGTAGTGTGGAAGTGAAGAATAAGGTGAAGAAGTGTATACACTGTAAGACGGTTAGCATAAACCATGGACATGAATCAGTGTAACAGGACGCTAAAATATAACACGTATCTTACCTGGTGATGGTCAAAAAGGGACTAAATATTTTGTAAAATAATGTGTCAAGTTTATACAAGAATTTCAATGACGAAATCAATAATACATTAAAGGTAATACTTATAATCAATTGACATAAATTAAAAATTTCACGTTGAGCTGATGAGAGAAAAACGGAGTGGCGGCCTACGTAATGGTTCCTTCAGTTGACAGCGTTGAATTTTATTGATTCTTGTAACTGTAGGCCGTGTGTCCGTATTTCAAATATCGGATTCTCGTGTTAGGGGAATACCAGAGATTGGGCGTGTTTGAGAACATCCTGCTGAGGGGAATATTTGGATCTGGTAAAGAAAATTACCTAGGTCAAGTAAACAGCTTTTACAATCTGTATTTCTCGCCATATATTATTAGGAGACCAAAATTACTGAGAACAAAATGGGAATGTGTGTTGTGGGAATACCTGAAAGAAAGAGGTAATTTGAAAGACATGCACGTGAATGGGAGAGAAATATTAAAAAGTATCTTAAAGAAATAGAATTTCATGTTGTGAACTGGACGTCTCTTGCTCAGAATAGGGAGTAGTAGTGGATTCTTATCACGGTAATGAACCGATGGATTCTATAAAATGGTGGAAATTTCTTGACTCGCTGAACAAGCATTAGCAATTCAGGAAAGGCTCAGTTTTAGTCAAGTCTAAGGCTAAATCTTCCTATTAGTGGCCATTTACTTACTTACTTACTTATGGAGCTGAGCCCTTCTTGAGAAGCCGCCAATTCTGCAGCTACATAAGAATTCTCCAGCATTTTATGGGATCCGAAGGTTCATTACTGTGTTCACAAGAGCTCTCCAATGGTCCATATCCTGAGCCAGATCTATCCAATCCACACCATCTCATCCTATCTCTCTAAGATCCATTTTAATATTGTGCACACACCTATGCCTTGGTCTTCCCAGTGGTCTCTTTGTTTTTGGTTTTCCCACCAATATCCTATATGCATTCCTCGCCGCCCCCATTCGTGCTACATGCCGTGCCCACCTCATCCTCCTTGACTTGATCATTCTAATTATACTTGGAGGAGAGTACAAGTTATGAAGCTCCTCACTATGCAGTTTTCTCCTGCCTCCTGTCACTTCATCCCTCTTCGGTCCAAATATTCTCCTCAACACTCTGTTCTCAAACANATGTTCCTCCCTTAATGTCAGAGACCAAATTTCATGCCCATACAGAACCACAGGCAAAAATTATAGTTTTGTATACTGTAATTTTTGTGTTTGTGGACAGCAGACGAGAGGACAAAAGGTTCTGAACGGAATGGTAGCAAGAATTACCCGAGTTCAATCTCGTATTAGTGGCCATTTATCAAGAAAAATTACATCAGATTTACAATATATCCTTACAATTTTGTAACGTTGAGACGATAGCACTGTAGCAACTAATTGTCGAGCGTTAGCACGTTTCCATGTACGTAAGTTCTGCAATCCGTCATGCACGAGCAAGCGGCCCTTGTTTCATTTTCTCGTGTCTGTTCTGCAAGTACTGATAACATCCAGATGGGGGATATGTCAGGTGTAGTATGTTGTACATCTAAGAAAGTTTACGATTGACTATTTATACTTGGTATTCGTGGGAGATGACGTTAAATATTTTCGGCCTTGATGCACCATTCTATAATACGTAAGAGTGGAAAAGAGTAAGGAAGAGAAAAATAAGAAGCTAATAGTACGAAAGCCGAGCGGTCTAAGGCATGTACTGTTTTCGCTCGCTTGGAAATCGGGATCGTGGGTTCGATCCCACTCAGGACATGGATGTTTGTGTTAGTTTTTCTATGTTTGTGTACAGGTAGAGGCCTTGCGACGTGCTGATCACCCGCCCAAGGAGTCCTACCGAATACGTAAGATCTAGAAAAACCGAAGTGAATGGAGAAGTTCATGGAGGTAGGCCTAGGCCCACTGGGGCTGTAGCGCCAGGGAGAAAAAAAATAGTACGAAAGCCTCTATAACAAGTGATGATATTTCCCGTTGAAGTCTCAACGGGCGTTACAGTATTACATATAAACACACACATATATAGGCGTGTATAAACAAACACACGAAGACCGCGAAGGCTGGGTTAGTGACACTACGCAAAATTATGAGGAGATTAAGAGCGAGGTCACACCAAAGAAACTGGAAAATGCAGCGCAAAAACAACTTACAAGAAACTGGTCACTGGTTTCCAGATTAGCAGGCGCACATTGAGGAAACTCATGTTTGATTCGTTGCTCACATCATCTCAAGTAGGTGTGTTCGTCCGACTTAATGCGTGATTCAACTTTTTAATTTCGTAGGCTTCTCTTCTGCAATGGCAGGTGTTAATACTGACCGTGTCATAATATGGCGGTGGTTGAGACGGCGTGAGAAGGGGAAACAGGGGAAAATGAAACAGTGAATGCGCCGTTCTTCCGTGGCGATTTTAGTTCAGGTTCTTATTTTGCTTCGAAAGAACTTAACGAGGACCCAGACTCCTTCATTTCATGAGAAATTCTTCAAAACCAAGCATATTTTGTTCCGCTGTCCTAGTCTGGGTGGCGTTTGTCATATATACCGGGCTTCGACTCAATTAACTGCTCAAAAACAAAATTAGCAGCTTCATCGACTTTTCGTGGCATCAGATGAATCAGTAGTGAGTTCAAACAGCTGAAACTAGGAAACTAGGCTGAAACGCAACTGTGAGAAGATTGGCTTGCTCAGTTGCCTGGGAGATGAGTTTCTTAGCCTTCTACGAGTTGCATTGCAGTCATGTTGACGTTTCCTCAATTTGCTATGCTCCATTCAGTTCCACGTGTTCAACTCACTCTGATAATATTGTCACGTGTTGGGTGTTTGACACGACAAATAACTTTACGCCGATTTGGATCAAGCGAATTTATTCCACGTTCTCTCTTACACTTATACAATTCGCAACTTCTCAACTACTGCCATCGGCAGTATCACAGTTACTTCTGCTGCTGGAGTCACTGCCATGCACTCGATGCAACTCAACTCATAGCTGCAGGACTTCAATTCATACTGGACACTGGCTCAATACTCACTACTCACCGAATAGTCAAAGTCAAAGTCACATTTCCACTGACAGTCAGTCAGTCAGTAAGTCTTGGTGTCGAGCCCCATCTAGGGCTCATGACCAGATATTAATTATTACCGCTTGACAGTTACGGTTTCATTTTTGTGGGGCGCCTTCTCTGACGAGAGGACGGGTCTGTCTTTTGCATATGCTGCTGACCGTTGCCAGAGCAGTCTTTCTCGGGTCCTAGTCCCTTGGGACTCGCGAACATATTTTACTGTCTCAGATATGAGACTTCCCATTTCGTCGCTTCCTACGACTCGCAGGGTCACGGTGGAGGTATTCGACCCCTGCTCCTTATTTAGGCTATTTAATACTAGGATATTACCTACATTAGGCCATGACCGCTCCCATTCAAATCTTTTGCAGTTCAACACACATCTATAATCCTACCATCCGACGCTGTATATTCTCCATATTGAAAGCGTCATTAAACAAAAGTAAGAAGACGGTCTGGACAGAGCAGCAGAGAGCCGACGCAACATGCTTACATTGACTCGTAACTAGAGCACGCTACGCGGGAGTGCGAGACTTTTAAATTGTTATTTCATCGGTCAGTCATTCATATCGCTAAACAAAATGAGGACGCGATGCACATTATTCACTAGTACTGTTACTCAATGTAATTATACGTAACATATTTAAACTTTGTTGCGGTAAGACTGATATTACTTAAAGGAAGGAATTAATTCATTAGGCAGTCGTACATTCTATCACTCACTGTACATTTCAGTAGTAAATGTCTCAGTTTACTGTTCTGTTGAATTGTTAGAAAGATAAAAGACTAGGTCCGGTTCCTACAAGGTTTCCTTCCGTAGTTGTTAATACACTGACAGGGTTATAAAGAGGTGGAAGTGAAGATGGTAGATTAGCACGCAACGTGCGATGCATGGACTCTACTGGCCCTTCTGGGTATGCGTGTTTTATGCGGAGGCCGTAGCCATCAGCATTCAGTGTCAACAAACTTGATTAAACAGTGCAATAGCAGGCGTTGGAACAAAAATGCTTCATTGAAAAAAAGTATGTAAGACCTTTTGAAAGTCATGCTTCACGTACGCACGCCAAGTCCTAAGCTTGATATTTAAATACGTAGAATTTTTATTACTGTAGACAACCACATCATGGAGCAGAATGCTTTCAAACTTAAGAGTTATTTAGTGTGTCCAAAGATTTAAATATCCATTGCTGTATTCAGAGGAGGAGTCGAGAAGGCGCAATCGATGTAGAGACTGGCTACAGGTTGGACGGCGGAGGGGTTGGAGTTCGAGAACGGGAGGGGGCAAAATATTTTTTTTCTTCTCTCCACTTCGTCTAGGTCGGTTCTGGGGCTCACCCAGTCTTCTATCCAACGGGTACCCATAATTCTTTCTCCGGTACTAAACTGGCCGAGGCTTGAAGCTGACCTCTCCAATTAGTGCTGAGGTCGAGAATATGTGGATTTATACATCCGCTTCTTCAGAACTCATGGCATAGTGCTTAAGTAGTTAAGCACTGAGACAAATTTACCTTTTTTTATCCTATTCGTGAGATCTGTCACTGATTCTTATCCTTAACAATTTATGATGCAGAGTTTTACCTCATGTTGTCCCATCACCATGACTAATTAGTTAACATATTTTTAATTGCAATATAATTTCTGTTTCTCATTAATCAAGAGTAATTCCCCAAATCTATTCGATCTGATTATGGCGTATAACTGCAGTGGAGAAAAGTAAACAATTGACTGAGTCAAGGTTAGGACTGGAAAGGTTTAATGTGGAAAATTCCAAGCGAAATCCTCGCAGTCTATTTGCAGTATCTGTTGCGTGAAACAATGGCGTGATCTGAAGCTTCAGTAGGCCAACTTAAAGTGGAAAATACCATACTTCTTTCTTTAAGAGGGGCACATTAAATGAAGATGCTCATGAACACTGAATTTTCGATCTTCGTGTCACTTGACGGGCTAGTTCTTCGTAATGAATAGCCGTTATTTTCGGACTTGCATGCCAGATGGACTTCCACGGAAAACACACTCGTAATTAGTTCATGCAGGTACTTATGGAATGTATAGATCCACATTTTCTTGACCTTGACACTAGCTGGAGGTGAGTGGTTAGCTTCAGGCCCCTGCCGCTTTGTCTCCGGGGAAAGAGCCCCCGGTACCCTTTGGATAGGACGCTGGCTGGGCCCCAGAACCGGTCTGGATGATACGTTGAAGAGAAAATGCTTACCCTATCTGGACTCGAAGTCGGTCATCCAGCCCGTAGGCAGTCGTTATACCGACTGCGCTACCCCGGCTCACGCCTTTATGAGGAGGGTCATTAGTTAGTAACTGTTAGTATTTTTATTAAATATTTATGTTTCATTCCATATCAGCTATTTGTTTGTTTACTTTTACTTTTACTTTTATTCATTATTATTTCTTCTCAGTACTTGTAATTTGTATGTGACTTTTAATAAGTTTGTCTAGAATGTAATTCATTCTTCTGCACTGTGCTGTGTCTGTAATTGGCCTTGCGGCTGTTGACTCGGCACATTAATAATTAAGAATTGAATTGAATTGAATTATTTCAAACTATTAAATTTGTTCTTAGCTGTTCTGAATTTCTCTTATTATAAAACTAAATACATATTGAAGAAAGCAGTCTTCTGGGATTTGGCATCGTGTATATGTGGTGTTAACCGACGTTTCGGAGGAACGTATCGCCTCCATCTTCAGGGTAGNTAAACTTTGTAAGGTTGACACTAGAATTTACAGCAGACCATTTTAGGAGCTGTGAATAGCAAATAAAATCGACTATAGGAAATAACTTTGAAATTTGGATCGACTGATAACATACACATGAGCTCTCGATCATATATCATAGAAATTAAGCGTAAGATTTGAGATTCTCGGGGAAGAAGTACACTCTTCTACACTGAAGTTGGGGGCAGCAGGTTCCTTCGAAACGTGGATATATTTCTACTATAATGCACTGCGTCCCATCCTAAGAGACATTAATCTTCATACGGAGGCCTAAATCAATTTACTTGGAGTCCATTTGATAGCAGCGCCTCCTTTTAACAACAGAGAACACTACAAGCTACTTGGGCAACTGGCGTCCAGTAACTCAGCAAGTCTAATCATAGGTGGCAGCTCATTCCATGACGATCTCTTGCCTTGCTACGGGCCCCACATGTCGATAACGCATCTTCCTGCTCTACATTTTGCGGCCGAACCGTTTCACGCGCCACAAGAGGAAAGCATTAATGCAGAACATAAACACGTGTTTCTTCAATTTCTTCTCTGTAATAAAGGTTGAGGTTCTCTCTCAGATATCAACTATATTAGCATTGGAATATTATTTGTTTAACACTTCAACGTGCGAATTCAACCAGAAGAGTATTTAAAAATACAGTTCCTACCTCAGAAAAAACGCAATGAGTCTCCATTGCACAGGCGAAATGGTTGATGCTCTATAGAAAAATCATCGATTTTTGCTCTGAGAGTTATAATAAAGACATTAATACATTCTGTGGGGGGGGGGGAATTCAGTTTTTAAGACGTTAAAGTAAGTGGCACACAGAATTACTGCTGTGCTTTAAATATTTACAAAGAGTGTAAATAATGGGAGCGACTTTATTGAGCGTTGTCATTTGCTCCTGTCGCGGGCTCGAATCCCGATGAGGTGGATTTTTTTCCAATCGACCTAATCCTCCTAGCCGCCCTGTGACCCTGGTGTCGACTCAGCCTCTAACAGAAATGAGTACCAGGAATATTCCTGGGGGTAAAGGGAGGTCTGGGCGTAAAGTTGGCAATCCCACCGCCATTTGTGAGCCGATTATCTAGAAAATGTGAGAGCCTCGACGTCTCACAATCCTATGAGCCTTCACGACCAGTTACACGGATAGCTTTACTCTTTTACTTTACTCAAGACACATTTGTGACGACCAGTCATGTTCCTCTAATACAGACATTCTAGCTGTAGCATTTTCCTAACTTGGTAACTCCAGACAACATGGCTTTCATAAATGATATTAAATTGCCTGATAATATATATTTCTGGTACACATTCTACACGTATACATATTCAAGTAAAAGTTGTCGTTAAACATTACATCATTCATTAAATTTATTTCTTGTGCCATAATAATAATTTACGTTTAATCTTGGAAAGTTCTGTCAGAAATGAAATTGATTAATCATAGTTTCCCTTCAATTATCTGTACCTGCGATAGGTAAAGGCAAAGATCCGTCATGTTATTTGCAGAGCAATGAGTAACAAAATATCTCGATTATGTTTCCACCGCAATTTCTCGTTTTGTTCTTGTAGGATAAAGGCTACTGGTTCTCCGAATAACTTGAGTGTAGTACAGCACAGTGCAGTGCAGTCATTTTTGCAGTTTTTCGTGGTTTCATTTCCCGTCTGGACTAACGACCAAATCTGTATTGGTACCAAGACTTAGTGATTTGAAATGGGGCCTCTTCCTCGACTAGAGGAGGGGCCTAACGGACCTAACGTGCCTGACTACTGCTCGGCTCATACCGGGTGACTTTAAGATATTGATGAAGTCTCAAATATTCTGCGGTGCTCTGACTTGTAATAAAATTCAAGGACTTTCTTTTAAAGAATGTGTTAATTTTCATTCCAATATTTTTACATATCCGTGGCACTGTAAACAATTACCAGTAAACATAATGTATTATTTTATTATGGGGCAAATTTTGGATGCAGAAGACATTCTCTGTTTCCAGCTGAATTTTTATTTCTCAGTATGTGGATTAGTTTATAGTGCTCTCAGTATTCCACACTACATAGCATGCATCAAATGGGGATAATCAGTTAATAATGAAGTGTACAGGATTTGAAAGGAAACAATCATGACCTAACCGAGAAAATATCCCAGCCTCTTTCTAGGGAAGTAATTTAATTTTGGTTAATAATTGTTTCCATATAATTTCAACAGAAATTCAAAGAGAAATAAGTTAAAGATGAACAGAAACCACGTAGTATCAGTCCTAGTCAAATGTCTGCCTAATATGTAGATTGAAAGATTTGTCCCTAAAAGAATGGCACATTGCAACTACGGGAAAGTTTCACGAAACGCATAGTTTGCCGATGCACCTCCTCCAGTTGTGCTCTCGCCCCTGGGTTTCAGATCAGCGGCTTGCGAACTGTCCTTAGAACGCCTGTAATTTGTTTTATAAAATTAAGTTATTAGAGGACATGCTGACCTAAGAGGGAGAGAGAGGGAAAGTGCCGATCATAGTGACCTCACGGTGTAAGGCATGAATTCTCTTCGCTCACTCGAACGCTGGGATCGTGGGTTGGAATCCCACACAAGGCATGACTGTCTGTGTGCATTTCTTAGGTGTTTGTGTTGTTCTGTGTGTAGGTAGCTGCCTTTCGACAGGCTGATCTCCCTCCCAAGGAGTCCTACCGACTGTGTACAGGATTAAGAACCTGAAATAGCGGCCAAGGTCCAACAGAGGGCCGCAGAGCCATAGAGAGCTGGAGAGAGAAAGCGATACGATAATTGAGTAAATTTTATAACGAAAATATTAACAGTTTTACTCTCACTGAATGTTAGTCATGTGATCAAATCATTTGTGATGAACCCGGCGGTATATCCATGTACAAGTATATCACGAATAAGCCAGATGGAAAACACAAAATATTTTAATCAGAACTTGAGAAAACTAAGCTTGGATGGTAAGGTAGAGGTAAAGTTGTCCCTGTGCTTATCTAATTAAGCACAACGCCATGAAGGCGTATATGGGAGTGAACATATAAATCCACATTTTCTTGACCTCGGCACCAGCTGTGGGTGTGGTCAGCTTCACGCTCCGGCCGCATTACTCCCGGGGAAACAATCTCCGATACCCATTGACTAGGAGTCTGGGTGGGCCCCAGAGTCGGTCTGGACGACATGGAGAAAAGAATATTCTTGACCCTACCGGGACTCAAACTCCGACCTCTCGGTCGTCCAGCGCGTAGCCAGTCGCTATACGGACTACGCTCTCCCGGCTCCTAACGCTTGGATGGCAGGCTATCTTTATTGATATCCATGTAGGGCAGAATATTGTGGCCTGGGTTCATATAGCTCAGGATTGGCGGGCTCTTGTGAGTGTGAGAGTGATCTTCCTTATCTCATAAGCGACTGAGAATTTATTGACTAAAAGAGCGATATTAAGTTCACAAGTATGAATCTTCTTCTTTGAATTATTTGGTTTGCAGGCCTGTCTCTGTATTTGTATGCATTAAAACGACAATCAGTAACATATAAAATAGACCATAAGTGAATTGATTAGTTAATGATGACGGTGTTATTGACCACAATCATAGACCACTGACGTATCAACTAAAGGAAAACGAAATTAACATCTCAGTATTATAATTAAGATGGTTGAACAGCTCGCTTGCAACTCTATGACCTCCAATGAAATATGGAGCACGTTGCATAAAGACAGAACTCAATCGTCTAGTAATCATTATCAAGGCAACATATTATTATCATGTTAGATCATATCGGCAGGTAGTAATTTATTTCTAAGAGAGAGAAAAATCGCTTTCAGATAATACAGACAGCTGCAAGCAACACAGACATAGCAGAAACTGATGAACAGAGGAAGCGACATTTAAAAGGAATTCCACACAGGGCTGCCAACGAAGTACAATTTGTCATAAGTTGACGCCTTGATATTAAAATACTGGTCTCTTACCCTAAGGGAAATACGTAAATTGAGGATGTTCGAAAGACTATTTGAATTTAAGAAAGAGAAAATAATAAGAGTATGAAAAAAATTTTGCAAAAAGAGGAGCTTTATATCAGACGAGAAGCCAGAACATACTGTAAATCTACATCGATTGATTTTACATATTTTCTGCAGCTGATATGGACTCATTGACAGAGGACAAGGGTATATCGACTTAAATCCGCGCTTTCTACTGTGAGGTCCTCGGTTCATTGCTTGACCAGAAAGCAGAGCTTCCGTGGGTTCCCTCAGTCCTCAGAAGTGTCTGGAAGGAATAACAATTTTCATTTATGTAATACCTGAGGTTTACACAGCGGCTGTTATGAAGGTTCCTTTCTTCCAGGATATAACGGCTTGTACGGTAAAGGTAATTTTATCCCTGTGCTTAACTAATTAAACACTACTCCATGAAGATATATGGGGAAATAGATGTATAGATCCAAATATTCTTGACCTCGTCACTAACTGGAGATGAATGGTCGGCTTCACGCCTCGCCTGCTTTACTTCCAGAGAAAGAATCTCCGATAACCATTAGACAGGAGTGTGGGTCGATCCCAGACAGGCATCTGAGATGTAATATCATACCTTTTCCGTTTCTGCAGCGACAAGGATGATGAAAAACAACATAAAGTTGTAAAAAAGCGATAAATCTCGTACAAAGAATAGTGTTCACTGATTCGCACGGACACACAAAACAATACGACTGCCTGACATAACAGGGAAGACAGAATTGTAGCAACATTTTAATTCAAAATGTCTGTCGTTTAGAAGCTAAAGAGATACTTGCTGTTCGTACATAATTCTAACACTCGTCACGTTTTGAATTTATTGTTAGAGTTGCGTAGAAAGTGATAGGCTGAAGCTGTACAGAATTGATGATTGAATCCTGCCAATGGTATAGTCTTATTCTGCCAAGCAAATTCTTAATGGTTCCAGCATGTGAAAGTGAAGCCGACTTTGACGAATACTCAGGTATATGGAACACTCTGAAGTCACTGAACAACGCTGAACTTCCTTTCCTGGCGGACATGAAGAATTAAAAATTTTCTAAACCTTCTTTAGGTGTATAAAACTTAAGTTCTGGTCCTATACAAAGACAATCTCAAGGAACTTATCCTTATGAATTCTTATTTTCCGTAAAAGACAGAAAGCTTCGTCATGAGATAAACTACTGTAAGCGTCTCGTGAAGGACACTAGTATGTGGATTAAATTCTATCAATTTGTGAGTACAATACGCGAATTAATTCGGCGTAGCATAGTTCGATTCCCTGCAGAGACAAGAGACTTTTCCGTGAGGCCTACGCAGCCTCTTATCTAATGGTCACATGGGACTTTCCCCCTTCAGGGTAAAGAAGCCGGGATGTGAAGCTGACCACCGAGTTCCATCTAGTGCCGAGGTTAAGGTGGTGGAGCTATACCTCCATCTTCATGGCCTGGTGCTTGAATAATTAAGCACAATGACGACTTCACTTTTACATTTTTTTTTAATTTATTTTTCTCTTATCGCCAAATATTAACTGTGGGACCACTTGATACCAATTTGATTCCTGAGATTGTAAATTTGACATATTCTACGTTAGCGGTGTATTGCTTACGAAGGTCTGACACATACTGAATCAAAGGTCATTTTGGTTGAAAACGTCTGTTGTTGTTTCTCACAATATGAATTAAAGATGGCTCTGCCTGTCAGAATGTTTTAATATAGGCTTCTGGAAATATTGATACAAGGTTACATGAAAGGTGCGGAATTTCTTGACGAGCTACAAAGTCATTGTATTCTCAGGAAAGACGCTGGTATGCGAAATAAATAAGTCAGCAAGATATACATTTATCTGAACTAAATTAGTTGTCTCAACACGTTTAAGGCTTGACATACCTGATCTAACTCTTTCGCTAGGACTAACGTAGGGACTGTTTAATGCTGCGGGTTAGAAAGGCAATAAAGGGGCTAGATATGTTTTATACTAGCATCTACACTTTCCAACTGCGCTTGCGCTGTAAGCTAGACTAGCTACTAGAGTGTCTTATCAGGATGACAAAAAATTGCCTGTAACTAAAATAGAATATACCACAAAGAACGGTCGCAAGACTTAGGCAGTTGGTTTACCATAGGGTGCCGGGTTATAACAACACTTGCCGTACTACGAGGCTCTCGTGTATGCTCCACTCTGAACATTACCACTTCTTTCTTGGAGCTGTAATGTTGCCCATGTAACAGAACTCTAGCAGTGTACAGCAAGCCTATTACGTTTATAGTAACCTAGATCTGTGACTTGGGCTCGAAGTAAAGACACTTTTCTTCGTAGTTTCGGTTTCCTAAGAAGTCATATTTATGACGATAACAATAACCACGTTATTGCCTGTGGTTGTGTATGGGTGTGAAACTTGATTTCTGATATTAAGGGAGGAACATAGACTGAGGGTGTTTGAGAACAGAGTGTTGAGGAGAATATTTGGACTGAAGAGAGATGAAGTGACAGGAGGTAGGAGAAAACTGCATAATGAGGAGCTTCATAACTTGTACTCTTCTCCAAGTATAATTAGAATTATCAAGTCAAGGAGGATGAGGTGGGCAGGTCATGTAGCACGAATGGAAGAGACGAGGAATGCATATAGCCAGAAAGAAAGAGACCACAACGAAGACCAAGGTGTAGGTGGGTGGACAATATTACAATGGATGTTAGAGAGATAAGATGGGATGGTATGGATTGGATAGATCTGGCTTAGGAGGTACAGTGAAGGGCTCTTGTGAACACGGTAATGAACCTTCGAGTTCCATAAAATGCTGGGAAATTCTTGAGTAGCTGCAGAATTGGCGGCTCCTCCAGAAGGGCTCAGCTCCATGAGTGAGTAAGTAAGTAATACCACGTTATGTGTATATTGTCCCATTGTAACTGAAGTTTTCCAAATATAGGAATGTGTTTAGTATCATAAAATATTCATAATCTAATCAGTTGATCAAGTACGATTATACAGAACAGTGCCAATCTGTATAACTATAAAATATAGGCAATTGAAGTGATAAAAAGCTAATTACTCTTGTCGACTGATACTTCAACGATATGTTGTACTTATTAGATTGACAGAGAATGGAAGATATAAAAAGCAAATTAATTGTTTTAAGCAAGCGTAAGAATACGAGATTGGAAAAAAACTGGATTAACGTTACGGAGGGAGATGAGGCGTACTGGTATGTTACTTGCTGCTTGCTGAACTCTTCTGGTTGTATTACTTGATTGCAAAAATTTCTTCACAAATTTCTGCAAATTTTGCAAGCACTGTACATTGACGCCAAATGTGCAAGACAAAGCGTGATCTGCGCTCAGTATATAAAATGCAATTCACTGTATAAACGTAATACAGCATGGCCATTTTCTGTAATATTTTATAGTTTAAATTGCTCGAGAATAAAGGGACTAAAATTTTCTTAATATATAGAGTTTTGACAGAGAGAAAGGCAAGTTTTTGATGTAGAAGTAATTCTTTCAAGCCACATTTGTGCTTGTGGATATATTCCAACCAAAATTCCATATGTTTTTGTGATTCTTTTAATGTGGAATTCAGTATAGGATAAAGACAGAAACCAGAAATGTATCAGGACTTCAGCAGAAATAAATAGGAGAGTGTTCATAGTAATAGAGACTTTAAAATCTGCTATTTCTGTGAGTAAATTTTCTTCAAATTTGGAGTCCTCCATAGTAATATGGCAGCGTACCTCTGTTAAGAAAATAATTTAATAAAATTTCTTTACCTGTAGCTTTGATATAATTTTAATAAATACTGTTCTTTATGAAATTCAAATCCTCAGTTTAAGAATAAACACGTGACTTTATGTGTATTTTTCCTTCCATATTTATGATATAAATTGAAAACCACAATAAAAATAGTAACAGAATTAGGCAGTCTAGAACATAGGGTAGCCTGCTTAATGAAACAGCAGATAATTTCTAAGCCACTACTTGAGATAAATCATCTCAGTTCCGTCTCGTGAAATCATAAACTGCAAGATGACAAAAAGTAAAGACCCTGTGAAGATGTTTTTTGGGCAATTTCAGTTATTAATTGGCCCAAATCTTAAGGAAAAATTAATAAGAAGTACATTCATCATAGTTTCTATACTACAGTGTAACTGGTCCTGTGAGGCTGGTTATCGATTGCGCGCGGCTTCCGCGCGCAGCTCTGCGTGAGCGGAAATTTCATTCGTTTGTTTACCGTGTTCGTATTCAGCATCGAAGCGCGGCAGCCGCGTGCGGCCGTTGATCGATGCTCTTCCTGAGCTCTTGCGAGATCACCACGAATGCTACACATACAGCGGCTGCCTTCATGTTCATGTTCAACATTATCGAAGAAACAAAAGAAACCAAAACGAAAAGTGCATTGGTGGATGAAGGAATTGTACCGTCAGCGAATGCAATATGGAAATACACTTATGCGAGGTATGACATTTGAATTAGTGGAAGATACAGTTAAAAACTGTAGGCGAATATCATTATCGGATTTCAAACACATAACCTCGTTGGTCAAGCCAAGAGCGAAAAGAACTGGACCCCCGAATTCGAGAAGCGATTACTGTGAGGGAGAGGATGCTTATTACTTTGAGATTCTCAGCCACTGGAGACTCCTATACAGGCTTGCAATAACTCTCCCGAATGTCCAAATAAAGTATATCAAGAATAGCGCCTGGCATTTTCATTTCGTTACGTACGTCCTTCCGTGCGACCTCGCTTATACTTCTATTATGTAATTAGCACTTTTTGAATTCCACAACACCTCTTTAGATTTATAAAGCTGTATGAGAGCTAGACACTTTTCATTTTCCATTTTGTCCCGAAAGTAGCACCGGAACTCCACAAGATCGTCTCAACTGAAATCCCTTTGCCGCGGGTCAAAGAACCGCTCCGATTTGGCTCGACACGCACCAAGTTCGCGCTCGGCAGTGTTCGTTCTGCCGCGCGCGGTAACATGGTATCGACTTTGCGAGGCAAAGCAACGAACACTGTCTCGCGCGGCAGCCGCGCGCAATCGATACCCGGCTTAAGAAGGTTGTCCAGTATGTGGGAATGTCACGGATGCATGAATTGCATTATCTTGATGCTTCAGTGGAAATATCTTCAAATCTATTAACAAATCCGATTTTGTTATTAATGATTAAGGGTACATGTCAGTCCGAAATAAATTTATTTGAAACAAGTTTTAAAAATATAAGGCATTTATTATGTTATACATTTCGTAGATAATTATGAGTGTGTGTTGATGATGTGGTTTCGATGATTCACGGGAGAGTTTCTGCAAGCGACTGCAACTTCCACTATTCTCGGACGGGAATACTGACTTGCAGTTCACTGCCGTTTGACTTCAGAGTCCTGCAAAGACAACATGTGATTGAAATTATTCATGGGAATGTCGAGATATAACCCCACCAATTCTTAACCTCATCATTTGACAGGAATGGATGGTCACATTCACTCCCCGGCAGTTTTACCTAGAGGAAATAACCTATGCATCCATGAAATAAGAGTCTGGGAGGGTCTCAGAGCCCTCTTGGACTCAGCAGTAAAAGATAATATTCTTGCCTCGTTCGGTAATTGAACCGCGGACGTCCAGACCGTAACCAGAGACAGTACTAATTTTTAGATTTGGAAGTTCTTCCTAAAATTCGGAGTTTTCCAAAACATTATTTTCATTAAATATTTATCCTTGTAATATACTGCGACCTTATTCTAAGACGATTTGCCAGGAGACACAATCACCCTACTCGTATAGCATATACAATATACTCTACAATATACATGGTGTATAACACACTGGTGCATCCACTCGGCTTATGTGGAAAATTTACGCTAAGTACTCGATGGAATAATTGTAACTAAAAATTGCACAAATGTGCTGAAACATGTCCTAGACAGCAATTCCCAACTGCTGTAAATGCTTTAACATTGATACGAATATAATAATTAGCTACAGCTTAAATTTACTTTCCCCCCACGCAGAAGGCACTAACTTATAATTAGTATAATCCCGTGTTTTCAGGTATATTTCAGGTATAATAATTTTTTGTCTTATTTTGACAGAAGTGCCTATAAACTCCGATAAAATCACAGGATAAATTACGATTCTTTTCCAACTGATACGGTCCAGAATATAATTCGTGCGTCACAAAGGTGTATAAGACACGAAGTGTTATCTGCTGAATCCGTTAATGGTTACGAGAGATGAAGAATGGTGACCGCGGAGGGACAGATATGAGTTCACTTTTCCATTACCTGCTGCATGAAGCTTCCTCAGAACTCAGTGATGGTAACCGTGGCCATAGGGCACAGGGTCAAGTACCGGCTTGGCTACCGTAATGCCTGGCACAGGTTGGGGCACAGGGACTGGATAAGGTTTAGCTACAGGGAAAGCTACAGGTTGAGGCACAGGGACTGCGTAAGGTTTCGGTACAGGCAGTGCCACAGGGACTGCGTAGGGTTTAGCTACAGGGACAGCAACAGGATGAGGGACAGCAACAGGATGGGGGACAGCGACAGGGTACGGCTTGGCGACAGGGACTGCGACAGGGTAGGGTCTGTCAACAGGAACAGCATATGGCTTGGGCACAGCGACAGGATAGGGACGGGGCACAGGGACAGCGTATGGTGCAGGCACCGGAAAAGGGACGTGTTTCTCTACAGGCACCGGCACTGGATGAGGCACAGGGACCGCGACCTGCAACATGAGCATGTTGAGCATGAGAAGCAAGTCACATGGAAATGATTAACGTCAGTACTTAACACTCATGTCGCAGTCATCATACAATATAGTAAACGCGTGTCTTTATTTTAAAACCAACCCATTATAGTCCATAATATACTCGTAGTATATAGTGTACATTGTGCATAACACAAGGTGGATCCACTCGGTTTGCATGGAAAATTTACGACAATTATATATGATAGAATAGTTATAACCAAAAACCGGAACTGAAGATGGGATCGAAACATTCCTTCCCACACACCAAACTCAACATGTTGCAAAGAGTGTTGTGTAGACAGGGATGTTATTGATATAATCTGTAGTAGATTCTAAAGGTTTCTGACGATGGTGTATGACACTCAGCATTACTGCGTTTTTGAACTTTACCATCATCCGGTATTCTAGAAACTAGAAAACACAACGTTTCGGAAAATAGATCTGTTTCCGTCCTCAAGTGAATGCATAGTAGACTTGGTCTTGCTGGCTAGGCTTGTAGCACAAATTTCCACCTCTATTTCTGTCCTAGTTTCATGCATGTGCGTGTTATATTGCATTGTTTGCATATTTTCTTGTTATCTCCCGCCGAATTAGTCTGGTCTCAGGTGATTACGATTAAATAGCTGTTTGAATCCGACAGGGATTGCCCAGTGATTGAGGTTAGCTCTTTCTAAGGGACCCAACCGAGAAGATGTCTCCCACCCATGTCACCTGAGGACGGAAACAGATCCAGTTTCCGAAACGCTGTGTTTTCTGATTTATAGAATACCGGACGATGGAAAGGGCACCAAATCCCAGTAGTTCTGAGGATTTTCTATAGTGATTTAAACAGTAGGATTCCACAACATATGAGTATAGATTTTATCAGTTCCAAATCGGTTGGAGCAAATAGGCTGGACACGTAGCACGCATGGGTAAAATAGTAAATATATTCAGAATTTTGTTGAAAGTTCTCAATGGAGGAGGCTATGTCTATGTGAGAAACTTAGTCACGTATGGGAGAATGATATTAAAATGGATCTAGAAAAGAAATTTATGAAGCTTTGTAGTCTACACACTTCAATTGATTTAGGGCAGGTCCAATATCGTGAGTGTGAACACGGGACATAACCTTCGAGGTCCATATTTGTAGAGGGAATTACTTATACTGAGAGACTATGAACTATTGCAGTGCAATCCTAAATCCTGCAGAGAGATCGACACCCAAAAAATGTTCTAGATCCAATAAGAACCAAAAGAGGGTAAGGAATGATTTGTGTACTGACCTGTTTGGTGACGGTGGTGTAGACCGATGCACCGATCACGTGAGAGGATGGGTATACAGGTTGAGGGTGTGCGTACACAGGTGGGGGGAGTGCGTATGGAGGTGGAGGGGGCAGAAGAGGACCAGAAGCGGGTGCAGCCAGGGGAACGGGGCCCGGAGGTAAAGCCAAATTAGCCAACCCACTGCCGCTGTAACCTGAGAGTCCACTTCCTACTCCGTAGCCTCCCAGGGTGCCGTACCCCAGCCCCAACAGACCTCTCTTCTCCTGCCTCTTCGCCTTTCCTTCTTCCGCGCCAACAACGGCCAGCAGCACCAGCGCTGATATGCAGAGCTGTGGACACACCACACCTGTGTAATTTGTTGCACTTGAGGTTCTCACGGTGGTGACGAATAACATGTCGTGTAGTCAAGTGGAACCAACCGAAGTTTCGAAGAAATATGTTTCCACCATCTCCAGGGCCGAAGAGAAGGCCAAACAAGAAACTGCCATGAAGCATGGCTTGCTTGCTGCCTGCTGCATGCTCGTTTGTTACTTGGCTAACTATTCGGCTCTAAAGATGGAGATAATATGTTCCTCGGAAACTCTGTTTGACTCACTGAACCACAGGTTGGTATTTCCCACAATAGACAATTCAGCAATGTAATATTTATTCGTGGTTTATTTTAACGACGCTTTCTCTTGTTAAGAGGAGCCGGGGTAGCTCAGTCGGTATAGCTACGGGATACAGTGTGGATGACCGGGTTTCGATTTCTAGTAGTGGCCAGAGATATTGTCACACTCTACAGACTGGCTCTGGGGCCCGCCTAGCCTCCTATCCAATAAATACTGGGGGCTCTTTCCCCGGGCCGAAGGATTGAGGATAATCACGTAAAAGTTTTCAGGGTAGGCTGTGTCCCGGATTAGATTCGAACTGGGTTCCTCCCGAATATGTCAGCAGGTGTAACCGTTCATCATAATTTGCCGAACCCTTTTGCATTAATTAAATTTATATTAAGTTAAGAGCGCGTGAAATACATACAGAGATCCGGCAGATAACCAACTTTTTACAGTCAGAAGTGACATAGTTCAAGTTTTGTAATGTGGACAGGAAGTAACATCTGGTACATTTCCTGGAATTCAGCAAAGTGGGAAAGTTTTTGAGAATTTGAGAGCTGACAGCTTGGAACAGCTATAACTTAGAAGTGGGAGGGCCGGAGCCTCGACCCCTGATCTTAATACATTAAGTCGATGTCAACCTTAGCGTCAGGTCAGCAACTGCCAGAATCACATAGCAAAGCAACATGATTGGAAATTGACTAATTTAGGGAACCTCCTAGTTTTCAAAATAATCAATGGCACGTGTTGGAGAAGTGGATTTCTCCTGGAGTCTGTTTTTCGTGGACCTCAGGTTTCGGAGAGAGATGGTTCTACCTCAAGGGAGTCTCATTCAACTTTCGGCCAAGTCAGACACAAAAACACAGCTACGTCACTTCGCTAAAAATATTACAAGTTCAATCCAAATAAGTGTAACTATTAGGGTTTCCGTTGTGTTCAGTGAGCTGAAGTTAATTAAATAATTACTGAAGTGCAAAATTCTTGAAGTGATATACTTGACTGTAGCGTAAGGATCTTCCTGCCCTGCCCGAGCTAGGCCCGTATATGACCCTGGATAAGAACTCATCTCCACCCATTACAGAGCAGAACCCAGCTACTCCCGTCTTTCCATACCTGCGAGACACCTAATGGTCGTACAGGAAACGAACTCTCGCCTACCAGCACCAATAACCACAATCCTCCTCCCCTCCCACCTAACTTCTCGCCATCCACGAGAAGAGAGAGGAGGGCAGTAACTTCAGTGGAGGTGCCCAGACACGAGGTGCAGACGAGCGGAAGCACAGGGAAGGAAGGGATGCGGTTAAAAGAACTAATAAGTGACGTAAAGTCGGGCAAAAGGCAGTCACGTGTGGAACACAACGTAAGGGCGAGAAGAACAGTTACAAGTGGAGCACAAAGTAAGGGCGAGAAGAAGAAAAGTTACAAGTGAAGCACAACGTAAGGGCGAGAAGAACAGTTACAAGTGAAGCACAACGTAAGGGCGAGAAGAACAGTTACAAGTAGAGCACAACGTAGGGGCGAGAAGAACAGTTACAAGTGAAGCACAACGTAAGGGCGAGAAGAACAGTTACAAGTAGAGCACAACGTAGGGGCGAGAAGAACAGTTACAAGTGGAGCACAACGTAGGGGCGAGAAGAAGAACAGTTACAAGAGGAGCACAACGTAAGGGCGAGAAGAACAGTCACGTGTGGAGCACAACGTAGGGGCCATACAGAAGAGCGGTTACACAGGGTTACCGCTTGAACCAACTTACTGGGCGCCTCTTTCAGTTACTGCACTATTTTGCTTGTTTCATATGTCACACAGTGAACTCAGGACAATGGCCCATTTTTGCGATTTCTTTTCTTAATTTCATAAAAGNGAGCACAACGTAGGGGCGAGAAGAAGAACAGTTACAAGAGGAGCACAACGTAAGGGCGAGAAGAACAGTCACGTGTGGAGCACAACGTAGGGGCCATACAGAAGAGCGGTTACACAGGGTTACCGCTTGAACCAACTTACTGGGCGCCTCTTTCAGTTACTGCACTATTTTGCTTGTTTCATATGTCACACAGTGAACTCAGGACAATGGCCCATTTTTGCGATTTCTTTTCTTAATTTCATAAAAGTTACAGCTTACTTTACTTTATGACTTACTTCCATGTAACACAGCTAAGTGTTGTCAGTGTTCTGTACTGACGGGATACATATGGAAATGAAGTCTGCGAGATCCATAGATTCCACCTGAATTGTTTATTCAGGAACTAACAAATTCCAGAATCCTTTTTAAACACTAATATTCGCTTACTTAACCAAAAATATACCACAACTTTCGTGGAATTGAAAGGTTCATTGTCGTAATCACAAGAACCAAGTTCAGGGTTCTGTTCTAAGTCATAATCATTTCTATTTATTTAACATTCATATGCCTAAACTTCGGGGGCACGCGGTAGTTGGTAGCTGGTTGAGGCACAATGCTCCAAGCCGGAAGGTCGCGGATCCAAGTCCCGATGAAGTCACTGGATTTTTTTCAATTGACCTAATCCTTCCGGCCGCACTATGGGCCTGGGGTCGACTCAGCCTCCAACATAAATGAGTACCAGGAATTAATTAAATAATTTCGCTGGGGAGTAAAGCGCGGCCGACGCGTAAGGCTGACAACCTTACCGCCATCTTTGAGCCGATTGTCTGGATAATGTGGGAACCTCAAAATCTCAAAACCCTATGGGCCTTCACGGCCTGTTACAGGGATAGCTTTACCTTTTTTATGCCTAAACTTTACATCTGATAATTTCCTATTGGGATTTCCAACTAAAATTTTGTTCGCACTTTTTATTTCCTCTCACGTGCTACATACTCCTTCGTAGCTGTCAATACTGCCCCGAAACAGAATGTAGAGAAGCTGTGAGTGGGATAATGTTTCATAACAGAACCTCTGCGAAATTTGCAAAGTGACGAATCTTAAAGAGAAACAGTACTTAGTTCGATGACTGATAACGCAATGCAGTAACACAGGTCAGCGTCCAAATGAGAAAATGAATTAGTGTACTCTTACGAAACGTTGAACAAGAAACAAACACGCCAGTGTAGCGCCTTGCGACATGTTGCAGTGAAAGTGATACAGCTAAGTGAACGTATGAATGGACAGACGTAGATCAAGGGCATATGTGAGTTGCGCACGCAGATCAGGTACCGGCATGCGATGCAACTGCACAGCAAATCCGCAACGTTTCCGAAAGTAACGAATCAAAACACAGTATATGGAACAACATTCCTTGGTTGGCCACTGAATCAAGGATCATTACACCCTCATCTTTATGTTTTTCCAACATGGTTTCTTCTTTAGCCTACAGAGTTCTCGTGTAAAATATCCCACATACTTCGTTTCAGTACTTTCTTTTCAGATAATATAAAATTATGGTGTTTTTTAAATGTTACTTATGTATAAATGTTCAGAGAAAATCTATTAGACATTCAAGATTATGAGTCGAAAGAACTTATTCACTATACAGAAAGGTTAAGGACTCGACGACTGTATTTCGATTCCCGGCAAGAGATAAAGCTTTCTTATCTGTACCAGTTATATATATTTTCCAAGATGTTCATCTGCGCAAGCACTAAAATCTCACGACAATTTTATATACTCATGGATCATTATAGTCTCATATATGTGTTACTTAGTCGCTCGATTTCCACCGCGGCGGCCCGGGTTCGATCTCGGGTCTGGTCAAGTTTGATTTGTGGTGAACAAAATGGCGCTGGGGAGGGTTTTCTCCGAGTACTTCGGTTTCCATTGCGAATTTTCATTCCACCAAATTCTCCATCATCATAATCACCGGAGCTGGCTACAATAGGCCAATCAGTGGCCGCCGTGCCGAGTGGACCCAGCTGGACTCCACACCTCAGTATGCGAATTAAAAAAATTAGGTATTACTTTGCGTTGGCATTTAAAATTGTATGTTTTAATTAAACGTTATTAAATCATCAAACAATTATATTATAATCTATGTAATAAATGAGAAGGCTTTCCATTGCATTTGCAAGGGCATTACACCAGCTAGAACAATATCATTCCTACACGAGCCGTTTCGAACTGGGATTATGCGAATATAAGACCAGAGCGGTTACATGTGACTACTTGAGGTACGTACACAGTATATACATATATATACATATCATTCATTGTAAAACAGAGATCGAAATATAGTAAAGAAACTTCTCGACAACTTTCTTTTGTGTAACTTTCTCTGTACATGGAATAAATAAAATTTGTTTTAAGCGAAGAAGTCTCCGTATCTTGACATGATTATAATGCACGACAACATGCAGTTTGAAATAAACATTAATTCGTCATTGAAAATACAAATGTGAAGTTTCACTCAGAGCCAAGAGACATGTCAAGCTTTGCACTAAGAAGAAAAGGCACGTCAAGTTTCATTCTAAGAACAAAGGGTGCATGTAGTTCTACTTATGATACCTGGAGATATGTCAGATCTCACTCCAATACCAAGGAATATCTCAAGTTTCACTCTGAAACCAGGGAAGAGGTCGAGATTTACATTGATACGTTGAGACAGAGATAGTGGCGCTGCTGTAAGAAAATCAAAGTTGCCCCTGTGCCAGGAATCGAACCCGGCAGTCGAGTCCGTACCGTCTCTATACCGACTGAGCTATCTCAGCTCCACAGTAATGTTACTCTCGATAAATTATGGTAAGCTGAAAATCGGTGTAGAGGCAAATGATAAACATGGCTAAATTATTCCTAAGTTTAACTAATTAAGCACCACGCCATAAAAACTTATGTGCGAGTAGAGGCATAGCTCCACCATTCTTAACTTTGTCACTAGGTAGAGGTGAGTGTCAGCTTCACGCCTCTGTCGCTTTATCTCCTGAGAAAGAGCCCCTAGTTCCCGTTGTGTAGAAGGATGGTTGGGCCAGAGAGCTGCTCTGGACATTATGAAGAAAACACTCTTGCCTCTACCGGAATCAAACCCCGACTTCTCGATCATCCAGTCCACAGCCTATCGCTATCCCGGCTCAGGAACCCTACAGGTACTGGACGTGTATGTGGGCAGCACGGGAACGAAATTCAGTAAAGTTCTACCGCGTTATTTGCTGTTGTCAGGCATAGGTGACTAAATGCAGAGGTTCATGATGTATGCCAGTTACGTAAGTTCTAATACGAGAAAGGTGGAGGTTGAGAAATAGCATTGTACTGGCAGGTCTAGTACTATTAATGACCATGGTGTGAGAATTTCACGTCCTGGTGACCGTTATCCCCTAGGGCACGGAAACACAACCTGTCTCAAGCAGTTCAGTGGGACAGACAAGGTTATTGCGTTATGTGAATATGAAGCAGACATTTGTTCCTTCTCATTGGAAATGTACTCATGGATACATGGGCGATCCTCACCAAGGATCTTGACTCAGAGATCATCTTTATTAGTCCCTCAAACTAATAAAGATATTTTCTGTCTCTTATTGAACTCGGAAATTTTACGAGAATCCGCCACAGTCCACATTATCGCACGATATTTTTTTCATATTCCATTTCAATAATAACTTTCCGCCTACACCTTCTTTTTCAAAAAATGGACTCTTCCATTCGGGATATTGAACTAAAATAGTGTGTGTGTGGTTTTTTTTTAATTTGTCTGTGTGTCCTCTACTCATTGGCTCTCATTGTCCTCCTACAAGTCGTCACGGCAAAATCAGTTGATGAAGCTCTTTAGTGTGTAATCAAATCGATCCTTCTTCTTCTGCTTTGACAGATTAGGCTCCGTGTTGTGTTCCCATCCAGACTTAATTTTGAAGTTCAGAATCTTCTAGAGAGTTGGTACGGTTCCTTGGACGGGGGCTGAGCCCAACGTAAGGCCGCTACCTACACGCGACAACACAAACACAGAATGAACGCACACACATACACACATCCTTGCCTCGAATGAGATTGGAACTCATGATCACAATGCTTAAACGGGTAGAGACATTTTTAACTGCTCTCGGCTGTTCTTCCTTCTTATTATGGAAAATATTTAATGATGAGGAGCTTCATAATTTGTACTCTTCACACAGTTTTACCAGCACAACAAAATAATAATGGATTAAATAGTTCGTGACATGTAGCACATACAGGATAGATGAGAAAATCATACAAACTTCTGACTGTAAAATCTGATGTAAGGGGGCTAAGGGTAGATCTGAGGATAATATTAAAAATTGTTAACGAATTGGGTGTAAAAGTAGCTGAATTCATGTGTAAGAATTGAGGTTATCGTAGCGGTGGTTATGAAGAGTACTATCTTCTGGGATATAACGCCGTGTAGTCCATTACAAACCCTGAAAATGGAGGAGATAAGTTCCTCCGAAACATCGGTTGACTTTCAGTAGATTTATTTTCAATAGCTCTTCCAGTCGTCCATTCAGTGCACAGGCCTCTTATTCAGTTCCGTAATAATTTTTCACTGCCAGTAGGACTACTTGAACGAGTGATCAGGCCAAGTCAGGCCTCTACCTAAACACAGGACAACACAAACACAGAATAAACGCATACACATACCAAACATCCATGCCTTGAGTGGGTTTTGAACCCACGATCCCAGCGTCCTAGCGAGCGGAGACAGTTCATGCCTTAGACCGCAAGGCTACTATGTCCGGATTCAGTAGGTTATACGGCGCTGTGTGCCAGACGATTATACTCCGAATTCATGTGGTTTAGGATAGGGACCAGTGGCAGGCTCTTGTGAAAATGGTGATAAGAATTCGGAACCCACTGAAAGGCATCTTGAGTGGAATCCTGAAGCAAATTCTGAACATTATTTTCACTGTCATTTTAATGGCATCGGCTGCCACATGGTCACTCCGCAAAATACGAGTTCGCAATAAATATGAACTTAAATATACATGCACACCTCTGACTTACCTCAATTGCTTAAGAATAGTGGCCCTGCTATTGATAATACTGATCAAATTAATAAATGTCCTTACTTTCATAACGACTGACCCAAACACTGAGCTAAGCTGTCTCCGTTTTCTTTTGAACTTTTGATTTTGAATTTAAGCAATGATGTGCAGAAGAGAGAGAGGCTGCACAGCGCTCCTTCAGACCTGAAAGGATCACTCTCTCTCTTACGAGTAAGCCGTTACGTCCTTCTTAGAGTTACAGACTAAGTTAACTGCAAAAAGAAACGTTTATATTTTGGTAGGATTAACAATATAGACCCTATATCGTTGCTTTTCAAACCTACAAATTTCAAGTGTCGACAATTTTGATTTAATTGCTGCATCTGCTGGCATGCGACGTGGTTATTTTATCTAAATCATATAATCAAGAAATATTTTGAGGGATTATATTTTCACTTAAAAATATAATATAATATGAAATAATATATAAATGTATATAATTATATTTTATTTAAACACACTGAACACAAAATCGCAAATCTGAAACGTTATTACATTACCTTTTCAGAAAAGTTACTTAAAATAGTCACATTTCAGTCAGTAAACTACTTTGCTAAAGACTAGGCGACCGGAGGTTGATCCCCGGCAGGGAGGTGATATTCTCGTCTTCCTCACGTGCACATCTGCGCCGGGAGTAAATGGATATAATTTGCATCTGACCACTCATCTCCACGTAGTGACGCGGTTAGGACATGGAGCTTTATCTCAACTCTTCCATACGCCTTCAGTGTTTGGGCATGGGGAAAACTTTAAGTTACAGGCTGCAATTTTGTACGTATATCATACTGTATTGATTGAATTTTGTTAACATCGATAAGTAGCGGACGACTAGAGTTTGCTTTGCAGCCTCTGTTGGTACACTACTGGTTTTTCTCCTGCAGTAATTTTCTTTTTCAGGGTAGGTCTAATGGCGTACTTTTCTATTGGTGGTCCACTTGTATTTATTTACATCAGCACAACTTCTGTTAATTCGTATCTACTACATGAAAAAGTTAAATAGTTCGGTTCAGTGTGACTTGATAAGATTTTCTTATTTCAACTTAACTAGTCACACTGAAGGGAACTATTTAAATTAGCGTCCATTGTCGCTCTCCCGTCAAAATTGCAACACTTTTACATTCTACACTTCAACAGTACACGTTTCGGCCTCAAACGGCCATCTTCAGGTGTTTTTATGTTACAGATATTTTACTAAAACTATGTTAAAAACGGCTACACTGTTTTTAATACAATTAACACGAATTAAAACAGTGTAGCAGTTTTTAACACAGTTTTAGTAAAATATCTGTAACATAAAAACACATGAAGATAGACGTTTGAGGCCGAAACATGTAGCGTTGAAGTGTAGAAAGTAAAACTGTTGCA
Source organism: Cryptotermes secundus (assembly GCF_002891405.2). Classification (NCBI taxonomy): domain Eukaryota; kingdom Metazoa; phylum Arthropoda; class Insecta; order Blattodea; family Kalotermitidae; genus Cryptotermes; species Cryptotermes secundus. Next base: position 1,259,974 of record NW_019723906.1, read on the forward strand.
ATTTTGACGAAAGAAAAACAATTGGCACTAATTTGAACAATTGCAACGGGATGCTGAAATACAGAATCGGAACTATTTAACTTTTCATAATATTAGTGTGACGGACCAGAATGAAACAAATCATATCTGCTACATGTTTCCGCTTTTCGGCCATCATCATGCCTGCCCATTGTGCATTAGCTCCACTACTCGCTCCTTATATTAGCTAATGTTCATCGTGGGTATATTTCGTGTTGTCAGTTTGGTGCACTGGGTTTACCTTATCCTTGTTCGTGGTGTTCATTTTACAGGTTCTGCTAAAACGCGCTGTTTAGTGCCCTTTTCTTCAATGTGACTGGATCCTTCCCATACATGGCATGTGAACGAAATCGGTAATTTATCATAACTAACTAACTAAGTAACTAACCAACTCCATAGAGCTGAGCCGTTCTTCAGAAGCCGCCAATATTTTATGGAACCCGAAAGTTCATTAGCGCGTTTACAAAATCCCTTCACTGATCAATGCAGTCCCTACCACTCCATCCTATCTCTCTATGACCCATTTTATTACTATCCTCCCTCCTACTTCTTGGTCTTCCTACTTGTATTTTTCCTTCGTGTTTTCCTACTGAAATCTTATATAAATTCATCTTCACTCCCATGCGTGCTACATACCCTGCTTATATCAATCTCCTAGACTTGATGAAGTGTACAAGTTATGAAGCTCCACTTCAGGCAGTTATCTTCAACTGGAAATTTATATAATATTTTTGATTATGATGTATTTAACGGCGCGGTAGAAGATCAGAATACATACCGCCGAGTGTTAAGATGATAGTGGATGCTAAATTGGAAGGGATGTGGAAGGAAACTGTCGTGGTCTTACCAAGGCATAATTGCAACATTCGACTGGAGGCTCTCAGGAGTACCACAAACAGCCTCAGAGAGTTCAGTTGATGTCCCGGTTGAGATTCGAGCCGTCAGCAGCGCCGCCTGACCCAGGTCAGTGGCCAGGAGTTCATACAAATATAGAACATGGCCGATTAAAAATGCTTGCCTTGTGATTGCCCAAAATTGAAAACCTTAGGGCACAGATCCCGCTGTGGTCTTATTGTTTGTGATGTGATCCGAATAGATTTACCACAAAAGGCACAAAGCTTACATTGAACTTAAATTTATGTTTAAGGCATCAGGCAACAAAAAAAAACATGTTCTACTTACATGACTTTACTAAATCTCTCATTATCGGGATATTAATTCTGTTCTTGGCTGTTACATCGTATGGTTACAGGCAATGTTTCCGAAGCAAATGCTGCCGCCATGTTCAGGGTCGACATTGAACATGGAAACAACATATCAGATATATCTGTAACTTCGTCCACATCCACACGGTGTAACAACCCAAGAACAGAAATAACACCAATAAATAGCCGCCATGAAAGCCTGAAATCAATAATTGCTAGTATTTATTTATTTTATTTGTTCTCATAGGGTGAGACTGAGTCCACTTGGTACTGCGGCCACTCTTTGGTCTATTGTACCAGCCCGAGACTGTAACCGCACCATGAAGGAACACCATCAGTGTTGTCTTTTACATTATTAATTATAAGCTACTAGGCGTAAACAAAATATAATACAAGATAACAAAGGATGAAACACGATTGACCCCGCACCAGCGGGCACCAAAAAGGACATCTGGTCTTTCTTACGGACAAACAAGCTGCGTGCAACTCGTAGACGCAGAACAGCACAGGAAGTATCCATCTGCGTGGAATTTCAATGCTGAACTTCGACGGTATGGGTCTTTGAAAATTTGAGACTTGACAGATACGGCCCGCAATAATTTTCAGATGGGCGTGCCGGGCGATCGTTAGTGTACCTTCATATATTAGAGAGCTGTCAGGATGATCGTCTAGTATTTAGGCCCAAATTTAATTGAATATAGTTAGGGATTGGAGGAATGCAAATCAGACTAACACCAAAATTTTGGGTGCAGCCAATCATCGAAACTCAGAGGAGAGGAAACTGGGCGTTCCCGAAAGAGACAAGACTTCTGGCTTCTTCAGAACGATCAGTCGTCTAGGAATAATGGTTGTAGCATCGCGACATTCGGACTTCTGAACATTATATCAGTGTTCCCAAGTCAGTTACACAAATTCTATAGACGTAAATAGTTACAAGTGAAATACAATCTTATTTGACCAAGTAGTCAGCAAGTGAGAACGCGAACGGTGTAAATGAGGGTCAACGAGCTAAGTTACGAGTACGTGAGTGGACGAGTGTGCGGTCCCCATGTAACTCACATAGACAGCGAACGGATCCAACAGAGAACCTTTACGGGAGGTACGGCACACGCTAGGATTTAGGACAGCAGTGTCAGTAGTAACAGCATAGCTCGTAAGATGGGCTGGTATGTACAGTGATTATCGTGTGTCACTGTAGTGCCCAGTGTAGAGCACTGTAGTGCTCGCTACCAGATTTGTAAACCAGTGCTACAGGCTTTTACTAGGTAACTCTCTTTCATGTCTGCAATAAAGAGTGAGAGTGTCGAGTGACGTGTGTGTTCCAAATGTTCCGTATCTCCTTGTGCAAGCCAGGCCCGGAAATCGCCCTGAGACCGAACCTAGTACTAGCAGTTAAGCAGTCGAACCTCCAAGCATCCACCATTCAACGTTTCCTTTTCCCCTCCCTTCCTCAACTCGTGGATTGCACCAAAGTCCACTGGCGCCCATACCAATTCAAATCCCGCACCCTGCTCTGAATTAGACAGCAACGGGGAAGCGGCGGATAAAAGAGGCCAACGCAGCCGCGGGTACCACCCACCAGCAGCAGAAGTGACCACTACGGTGAAGTTAGGTGACTGACACAGAAACCGGCGGGCATCGATCGACACCAGTCTCTTCGGGGGCGGTTAGAAGATGATGATTATGGAGCAACCGGTAGAATGAGAATTGGCAAGGGAGACCGAAGTACTCGGAGAACACCTGCCCTAGTGTCACTTTGTCGACCACAAATCTTAAATGAATTGACCGCGGACGTAAAGCGGGCAACCGCGGTCGGAAGTGGGCGACTAGCCGCCTGAGCGATGGCACAGCCTTTTCAGTATCTTACTATGTATGTAACTATGTACTGTACAGACATATATATCGTGTAAAATAGTAGAGTTGTTCCTGTACCTAAATAATTAAAGAAGACACATGAAGACACATGCCTTGAAGACACATGAGGGCAGAATGCATATATCCACAAATATGTATGTGTATATATAAAGTACTAAGTTTTAAGTACAAACTTCATTTTTTGCTTCTTAGCACTCCAGTTACTTAATGCTGTACTAATGGAGGTCTACGTGGTGAATGTACATGTTACAGCTGAGTGTTTCTTGCAGCCGACTCTGCTGACCCGTCAATTAGTACGCTTTTGTGACTCATGCAATGTCCTATTTTAGTCTCATAGCATGTGTATCCTTCTTTATATGAGGGACTTCCTTGTAAATTCACCAGAGATTAAGAACAGATTAGTATGACGCCATTATGCTTTGCGTTATAAACGATACCTGATATTTTGCACGTTTGCAAAACATATATCTATTAAAGTGGCCATGTCTCTCTGTCCTTCAGTTCTCATGCGTATGACTTGGTTATTTAATGACGCTGTCAGTATAGAGGCAACATATCGTCGGTGATAGAATGACTAATCGGTGTAGAGAAGTTGGTGGAATGAGAATTCAGAAGGCAAGCTGAGGTACTCTGAGAAAATCTGCCCGGTACCATTTTGTCCACCACAATCCGACATGGCCTGACTTGAGATTGAAGCCGAAGACCAACAACGTTGTTCGCATCAGCAAACTCAGCAATTTTCGAAAAGATATTCACCGAATTCAATGGGACAAAATTTTACCAACATTTGCAGATACATTAGAATTAATTTTCAAAATCAGAGAACAGAAAACAACCAAACCTACATGAAAGTCTTTAGGAAAATTCACAAATACTGAATGTATCAAAATGAAACATGTTTCGGAAAGACGCTGAGAATACCGAAACAGACATTTTTGCCAAATATACGTTTTCCATAAATCCTAGATTTTTTATATTCTTAGAAAAAAATGACATTTATGTTATCATCTAATATTATATTTCAGCATGCTGCACTGAAATATCATTTGTGCAGTTATTCTTCCGTATATAATGCAATACAATTTTTATTTTAGATGACACAAAACTCACATTCTACTCACTAAAATGTCAGGTAAAATGTTCTTACAACGTCATTAAAATATATTATATGACTGACTACATGTTTCGGCCTCACAGGGCCATCTTCAGGCAACGTATTTGATGAAACCTACTGCACTGTGCTCCCTTACGTCAATAATACTCATTGATGTACGTCATTGTTCTCAATTTTAGTATTTTGAGAATGGCTGCTCTTTTTCTAGCTTCGTTTTGCGGCTTCTCTGTGCCCCTTTAAGTATGCCGCTCCCCGAGTCATTTATACCTTGCACTGATTTGGTGTTCCTTGTAATCCCATATCCCGAAAACCGTTTAGACTAATTTTGATCAGATTCTATACCAAGGTCCATTGCTCATCAACTCTGCCTGTTTTACCCTGTCCGTAAGGCAGCATCAGAACTTTGTACATATAAATTAAAAATCTACAGGAATATCAGGCTTACACACCAGATTTGTTTATATATGCATCATTTCCTGACCCCTTAACAAAGAAACTGACTGCACCAGCCAACACCTACCACACATCAAATAGTGATCAAGCGAGGAGAAACCAAAATTTGAATACATACGAAAGTCTTCATGTTGAAATCGCAAATTGTCTCCCCCTCAAAACCACTTGTGTTTGAACGACACAAACTTTTAAGAATGTTTTGTGTTGTGGTCCAGCGTTTCCATTTTATACGGTTTCCCCCCACTGCGACACTTTGCTCTCAGATTTCCGACACAGCAGCTGTACTTTCTCCATAGCATGTGCTAGGGCCGGTCAAATGCATGTCCATATGGCACTTCTCCATGTCACTTTCAGCGAACTTTGATTTTCCCCACTGCTGGATAACAGAGACCTCACGTTGAGGGTATTGGCCGTTGATGAGCGATTGATTGGCATTGGAGTAGAATTCGGAGAAAGAGAAAAGGAGACGGTGTGACTGTTTTTCTAGCAAGCTGAGCTCAGGCGATGAGAAAATTCTTAAAGTATTGCGTTTACAGCACCTTGTGCCAGAAATTTTTGCCTAATTTATTTCTATAAGTTACTTCCATGATTATACTGCGAATAAAATTGTATAAAGCCAGGGCGGTACCTGTGTTAACGTATGGATCCAAAATTGTATAAAGCCATGGCGGTGCCTGTATTAACATATGGATCCAAAATTTGGACTACAAAAGAAACACGGGAATAAAAAATTTAAACTGCGGAAATGATTTTTTATGGAATGTAGCAGGTTGCAGAAAGAAGAAGAAAGCAATAAATAATAAAATGTTGGAAGTCATTAATGTTTTAATCTAAATAATGAAATTATAAAATCCAGTTCACGGTGGAAATATCACGTTCTGAGGCTGAAAGATAAATGAACTCCAAAGAAAATTTTGACATACAACTCAGTAAGACGACGAAGCGTAGGAGGCCCACAGTTAAGATGGTAAAACGAACATTCTCTTCAAGAGGACGGAACAGAAAATGTATGTCTCATAGAGACTGTAACTTTTTATGAAGCGAAGGTTAGTAAGCAAGTATGGTGAATAAAGTCAGACATAAAAATGAAAAACGTGGTTACAAAGATATGAGTTAACAAGAATATACAGGTACATCTGTAACATCTCTGCCCCTTCAAACTGAAACCAAAATTTGAGTTATGCTCTACCGTAGGCCTATAATTATGTAATTATACTTCAGCAGCTTGTTGCACTATTTAACGATTTATTTGCAGGGTCAGTCTTGAAGATGTAACTTCTTGTAGCGCTCATGGACCGTTGGTGTGTTACGTTGTCACCTTTTTATAAATGTTACCTCTACAACTTGTTTCAATCATCAGGTAGGTGCGTTTACATAATTGCTTCACTGTGTTGCTTCTTCTAGTTCCACGATTCTAAAATCTGGTTAAAACTAGTTCCAGTTATTGTCGAATTTGTTGGCATCGGTTAAAATTTATATTTTTCTTTTTCTTTCAATTGATAATCCATGTTCCCGACATTCCGTGGTTTCTTGGGTTATGTATGGAGTCTTGTTTTAATTATATGCACATATACATATATAGTGATTGTGATTAATAATCTAAACTTGTGCAGCATATACACAGTTCACCCTCGTAATTCAAGAAAACAGCCCACATCATTTTGACTTCGCTGCACGCTTCGCATGTATTTCTTTGATCGCAGCAAAGAAAGGGGTTCATTTTACGATGATCGTTCCATGGTTTTGTTGTAATATTTATAAAGGTTCTTTTATTTGTTTCTGTATATTCAAATAAATCAAGAGCTAAGGAAAGCGGAGTTATGCCTGATTCACTGTTGATGACAATGGAATGAACTTCGCTGAGGCAATCTCATTGCTTAAATTTTCATTTGAAATGGCAAGATGAGAATCGCGGGACATTCCTACTCCTTCAGCTGTTTCTTGAATAACCAGTCGTTTAGTAAGTCGACTATATCTTGAGCTACTGATTCATGTTTTTGTTGGTCGAATGCGTCCACGGTACTGGTCATTTTCGATGGATATTTGTCCCGCTTTGAAACGAAGGTCCCATCAAGGAACTTGCGCTCGGCATATTATGGCAGCGTTCCGCAATTGGGTGTGCCTTGGCACATTGGTGTGTCACCACAAGATGTAACACATGCCATGTGATTTTATAAAAAAATATATATATTCATATATTATAGTTTAGAAAAGAAAACGCGTTAAATTTTAATACTAAANGGTTCTATCCAGATTCAGGTTAATCCAATCCACATAACCTCATCCTATTTATCTAAAGTCCATTTAATATTATCCTGCTACCTACGTCTAGGTCTTCGTTATGGTGTCTCCCTTCAGGTTTTCTCGCCAAAACCCTATATGCACTCCTCCTCATGCGTTCAACATGTCCTTCCCATTTCATCCCCCTTTGATTGATCATTCTAATTATTATTGTACTGCAAGTGGTATTTGCATGAACTGATAAGTTTCAGCATCTGCCTTCTCGCCGATGTCTAATGCTCACGGTTTGCTTTGTACGCCAGCTCTCGGTCTGAATGCTGAGCACGAGCGACAGGGGCAATGGAATGAACTGTAATCGTCTGTATACATGCAGTGACATGTCGAGATGTGTTTATCGCTGACGCATGTCTGCGTAGAGGGAATTGCATGAGACCGGGCTCCACAAACACTCTGAAGATACAGCCACTGTTTCTGCTATTCTATAAGACAAACTGTGAAGCATTTCTGTCTGTTTTAGTGAAAACTTGCTCATCATTTTGCTGCTAAGTTTAGAAATTAATAAAAAATAAGGCAGTATCACTTCTAAATTGTAGATCTTTGTATTGATGTTGTTAAAAAGTACTGTCATATCCGTTAACCGACTGTACTTTTCAAACAACAAAATGTATGAGGTGCCGGAAGTGAGTGTACATGTGGAGAATTTTAAGAGCTATGAAGACATGATTTCTGCGATACCTGGTCAATAAATATTTCTCTAGTAAATCATTTCGCAGTATTTGCAAGGTAAGAAATCGTGTATGACGTGGAAGTGGTGTCTCTGTGACTTAGTATCGTTGCCTAAGCCGCTCAATAGATTTCTAAATTCAAAATGTGAAAGTTTCATAGAAAGTCATCGGACAACCCCGATTTTCAGCAAATTGACCCATAATAAAGTCAGATTTACAGAAGGCAATGAATGGATAAATAAGCCAAAAGAAAGCTCAATGAAGTCCAGAAGAATGCCAGTCTCTACACTGAGTGAACTATCCGCCTCCCTTACACAACTGAAACTATTACAAACATATCTAGTATGCATTTAGGGAAATAATATGTTGCCTTAATCACGGATTCTAATCGGAGTCAAAATGTTACCTTATTATTAAGAGCTACTTGTTTTAGCTCGCTCGGACGATGGGAACGTGAGTTAGAATTCCACTCAAGGCGTGGATGGTTGGTGTGCGTATGCGTTTATTCTGTGTCTGTGTTATCCTGTGTTTAGGTAGAGGCCTTGCGACAGGCTGATCACTCGTCCAAGGAGTCCTACCGTCTGTAGAAACTGATTAAAAGTAAAAAGGTAAAGTTACCCCTGTAACAGGCGGTGGAGGCCTGTGGGGTTGTGAGAGGTTAAGGCTCCCACATTTTCTAGACAACCGGATCATAGATGGCGGTAAGGTTGTCAGCCTTACACTCCGGCCAGCCGCATTTTACCCCCAAGAAGATTCCTTGTACTCATTTCTATTAGAGGCTGAGTGGACCCCAGGGCCATAGTGCGGCTGGAAGGATTAGGTAAACCGAAAAAATCCACCTCCGGGATCCGAACCGGCAAACTTCCGGCTTGTAGCATAGTACCTTAACCAGCTACGCTACCGCGTATCCCGAAAAATAAAAGAAAATTATTACGGAACTGAATAAAAGGCAAGAGCCCTGAATGGGCTGGGTGAGCCAATGAAAAAAAAACATTGGGTACCGTTCAATCAATTCTGTGTTATAGTATTCCCGTCACAGTTCACACTGATGTTAGATGCATATTGACTCGATCACTGAAACTTAAAACTGGCGTGTGTGGTGCAAGATAATTACTGTGTGATTTAAGTGCTGATGTAACTTCCTGCCCAACTTGAGCAATCAGTTTCCGTTTGAAAGTGGTTACTTGAATTTGGTCCTACATCTCATTATTAAGATAAGTATCTTTGTTCCAATTAGTTCTCATTGTAAAACCATCACTACGCAAAGAATTGCTGTCAACGTTTATAAAACAACATACAGCATTTTCTGGTGCGAATTTCCTCTCCGGCATGTGCATCTTGTTGATACAAACCGACACAGATGTTATAGGGTCAGTTAAACACGAGGTTACATTCTCAGCCAGTTGCTACGGCGGCAGAACAGCATGCCCTTGCTTTCGGCAGCGCATGTTCTACGCTTACTAGCCTTTCTCTCCGCTCCTACAGGTAAAGCTATCCGTGTAACAGGCTGTGGAAGAAGGCCCATAGGGTTATGAGACGTCGAGGTTCCCACTTTTTCTAGAGAGTCGACTTACAGCTGACGGTGAGGTTGTCAGCCTTACACGCCGGCCGCCCTTTACCCCCAGGAACATAACTAGTACTCATTTCTCTTAGATGCTGAGTCAACCCCAGGGCCATAGTGCGGCTGGAAGAATTAGGTCAACTGAAAAATTTAATGACCTTTTCAGAAATCAAAACCGCGACCTACCGGCTTTTATCACAGTGCCTCAAACAGCTACACTACGCCGTGCCCCCTTTCTCTCAGCTCCTGCAGATAAATTCAGAGAATGCATATTCTGAAAATAAATCAGAAATCGCTTTCCTTTGTAGACAAGTACGTGTAGCTTCCCCTTCCTTTCCTTAATGGGGAACAGTCCACTTTTACAAGGCAACGGAGATGGTTTTATGTTGGATATCGGGTTCGTAGATGAGTGGCTGTGAAGAGTTATATTTTCTGGGAAGTAATGCCGTATAATTCCTTGAAAATCAGAAGATTTTTCGGATTAATATATAGTCTACCTCTTCAGGGTTTAAGAACAAGCCATTAAGGCACAGAGAAGACTAAAAACTCTTGCGTTAGATACATAAACAATCCCGTACCTCCCTAACAATTCCTTCTAGTGATCTATGCTTGGGAATATAACTAACGTTCTCTGTTCCAGGATAGAAGCGTAGGATGCTCAGAAGACTAATTCAAAGAAAAAGTACAATTGTCCTCGTGCCTAATTCATTAAGCCCTAAGCGATGAAGACATATGGGGGAGTGGATGTATTGATCCACATATTCTTGACCTCAACATTAATTCGAGGTAAGTGGTTACCTTCACGCGCAGGTCGTTTTACATCCAGGGAAGAAAACTTGTTATCTATTGGATAGGAAGCTCAGTGGGCTTCAGATCCGGTCTGTGAGACGCGGAGAGGGAAAAAATCTTGCCGCTACCAGGAATCGAAAGACGACCCCTAGGCCGTCCATCCCGTAGCCAGTCGCTACACCGACTGCGCTGCCCAGACTAAGAGCAGAAATTACTTTATATACGAGACGGGTAAGGGTAAGGCAGCACTCTAGATATCAGTCGGGGGCACTAATTATGTGACTTGTATTTTCCAGAGTGCGTTTGGGGCCCACATATCCAGATCACGTCGTGTACTGACGTTGCGCTGAAGAAGTCCCTCATGAAGAACAAGCAGCAATCCCAGGAGCTCGCCCGTGGCAGGACGCGTGCAGTCACCGCTGGTGGCTTGACAGAACGTGCTGCTGATGGTTGACAGGGCTCACCATCTGAGGGGCGGGCGCTGAAGTCGAACAGCAGTACAAGCGTAAGCTCGCAGACCTAACAGATGTTTTCTGGAATCTTCCCTGGCACAGGGGTGGAGGTAAGGTAGAAGGAATTTTCATGATTGCCACCTAGTTTGTGATCAAGGATCCAGAGATGTACATTCCACGAGTTAGATGACAGGATGGAGAGAGGTGGGGGACCCTCCTCATGACTGCCTCCATGACGTGGTTGGAGGGCTCATGTGCCCTTTCGTTCGGAAGATGAATCAAACAGGCCAGACAAAAGGCAGTCAGTCAGGGAGGATCAGGAAGTGGGGTCTTTGGAAGTGACTACAGTTGTTGGGTAGAAGAGGAGACGGTTCGCAACAAAATACGATAAAGTACTGGGTAAATTTAATTGATACTTCAGTCTTCACACAGAGGGCAACACAAATCATGGACTTTCATCTTGATGCTATTTAGTGCAATCGGAAATATGAGTGCACCTCTTAATGTTAAATTAATTCGACAACATAGCTGTGTGGTCTTTATGACGACTGCGTGTTATACGTCCCTTCTTATGGTTTTTAGTTTAACATGTGATTCAGTTTACGTACCATCGTTACTTATTTTATTTTATAAAAGTCACAGCTGCTTGTAAATGTAGATATTTTAATCAATATTATTAGTAGATTCACATCTATGTTATCTTGTTCTTGTTGTTCTGTGTAGGTAGAGGACATTGCAACGGGCTGATACCCAGCCAAAAGAGTCGTAACGACTATCTATAAGATTCGGTGTACCAGATAAATTCTGAATGAGAAGAGGCCACAGGGTCTAATCCATCAAAGGAAGAAGAACAGAATGAGAAGAAGGTAGGGTTAATGACACAATTGCTGCAACAAACGACAGGCATATGAGTAATGACATAAAAATCGACGAGGAAAAGTTTCCCTGTGCTTAATCAATTAAGCACTGCACCATGAAGACGTAGGGGGGGGGGTGGATGCATAACTCCATCATTCTTCACCTTGGAACTAGACAGAGATTAATAGTCACGTTATCTCCGGGGACAGAGCAGCAGATTTCCATTGCATTGGAGGCCGGGTGGACTCCGTAAAATGTCTGGACGCTGTGGAGTAGAGGATAATATCCCTTGCCAGGGATCGAACCCCGGCCGTCCAGACCGTAGCCCATCGCTATACCGACTGAGCCATCCAGGATGTTTTAACAATTAAATTGAAATGAAAATGTTTGTAAAAGTAAAATAGTTGCAATCGGGTCTGACATGCTTAAAGGCAGAAGACTCCCCTCCCCTTCAGAGTCCCGGCGCGGCCGGAAGTGCTCCTCCTTAAGATACACACTCCCGTGCTTGTGTAATTTATCTGAAGATTGCCTGTCCATGATACGTAACGAGGTAAACTTTCTGTTTTCCTTTTCCTTACACTGAAGCTTGTGATGTCGTTACGTTATCAGAAATAAAGGCCCACATAAACCCAACCACGAAGATGCACCCAGGAGGTCTCTGCATCGTATCCGTGCCGAATACCATTACCTGAAGGCAAGAGACCATTTTCAAGACCTGGGCGTGGATACGTTAAAATTGATCTTTGTGAAAGCTGGTGTGATGTGAAGTGGGTTTAGCTGACTAAGGACAGGTACCTCATAACTTGCAGTCTTCTCCAAGTATAATTACGAGTAGAATAGCGCGAATGGGAGAGAAGAGGAATGCATATAGGATATTGGTCGGGAAGCCAGAAGGAAAGAGGCCACAGGGAAGACCAAGGCGTAGGTGGGTGAACAATATTAAAATGGATCTTGATAGAATGGTATGGTATGGATTAGATTAATCTGGCTCAGGATAGGAACCAGTGGAGGGCACTTGTGAACACGGTAATGAACATTCGAGTTCCATAAAATGCTGGAAAGTTCTTGAGTAGCTGCAGATTTGGCTTCTCCTCAAAAAGGGTTCAGCTCCATAAGTATGTACGTAAGTAAGTAAGGACAAATATCAGTGGCGGGCTATGAGCACAGAAACGAAACTTCGGATTCCTTAAAAGGCAGAGAATATCTTGATTAACTGAGTGACTGTCAGCTTCTCAAGTACTCCGTGCCGTTATTTATTGAAAAATATTTGCTCTCCCAGTTATAATGAAAGACTAAGCTTCAGATATTCCCAACAAGAAATACCTATGCCCGGAATCACGTTCTAGAAAATTTGACATGGTTAGGAGAATAATATTTTAGCCAGAGTTCCTAAGTTTTACTTATTTAAGATGTAAAACATGACCCAGGATTTTGAACTTGATGAAGTGCACGTAATAACATGTCTTCTTCTTTCGCCAATTTCGCAGTCACAGCGCATCGACTTTCAACCGGGGAACGTGGTTCCGCGGCTGCGTGATCCGCCATATTATCCCCTCGAGTAAAACAGAAGGCACAGTAACCGTGTGCAGGACACGTAAAGAACAGCTTGTCTTGTGTGCCAAGGTTGCATATCAAATATTGGAGGCGTAAAATTCCTGCAGTAGAAAGTACTTACGCACCGACAGAGAACTTGTCTGTTTTCGGGATGGGCGCAAAAACGTAACACCAGTGTCAGTTGTTTGTACAGTGCACAAAGCCTCTTTTAAATTCCCAAACTCACCTTTATGTAGACCACTCTATTACCACAAACGAGACACTGAAGATCAAGTCATGACGGTAACATATGTGCAAAAACGTCATTATATTTAAGTTATGGAAATTATTTGTTTAATGTGTTGATAGTCGCAAATAGCTACTACAGTTGAGCAGAGTGGGATTTTGGCCGCACCATAACTCAAGCGGTTAGTCGCTGGCTTCCCACCGCGGCGGCCCGGGTTCAATCCCGGAGTCTGGTCAAGTGGGATTTGTGATGGATAAAGTGGCACTGGGGTGGATTTTCTCCGAGTACTTCGGTTTCCCCTGCCAATCTTCATTCCACCAAATTCTCCATCATCATAATCACCCGGTTAGGCTACAATAGGCCAATCAGTGGCCGCCGTGCCGAGTGGACCCAGTTGGACTCCACCGCACACTAAGTGAGTTAAAAAAAAAAGAATGGGGTTTAAACCATTAACCAACTAGCTATGCTTCTCCATTAGCTACACCTTCATATTGTATACAGTAGCACTGTTTCGTTTAATTAGTAGAATGAGCTCCTCCGTACTAATTAGCTAACCCCATGGAGTGGATTTCATCACTCACTTAGTCACAAAATTTTCCCCTATTTACGGATCCCGAACAAAACCTATTCAGTGATACCTATTCATAGTCAAATCAACACAGTCCCCATTTTTTTATCATATGACTTTAAGATTCATTTTAATAATGTCCTTGCATCTATGCCTAGCACTTCCAAATTGTCTCTTCGTTTCAGGTTTCCCGTTAAGACGTTACCGCTCAGCTATTCTATGAATGTCAGGCAGCTTAAGCAAAAGGTTCCTGTGACATTCGAAAGCATTCCCAATAGTCTCTTGGGTATCTAACTACCCCTATTGTCACGTGTGAGTGACTGTAGACAGGGTTTTGGTTAGTAATTGGCGGTATTGAACTCTTACAGAATGTAACTACAAGCAACTAGAGCGCTATCACTAATTCACACGCTCTGTAATTCACTACAGTAGGCACTAGTTCCTTTTTAGTTTCCTGGGGTGAGGGTGAGACAGCCCACTTGGTACGTCGGCCACTAACTGGCCTGCTGTACCAGCTCTGGATGATAGGTGATGGGTGTGGAGCAGTCAGTGGAATGAAAATTGGCAAGGGACACCCAAGTGCTCGGACAAAAACTGCCCCAGTACCACTTTGTGCACCACAAATCCCACATAACCTGACCTGGGCTCGAACCCGGGTCGCCGCGGAGGGAAGCCGGAGACTAACCACCTGAGATATGGCACGGTCTCCGACTGCAAGTACCAAAACTTCTATGTATGCTGTATTTTCAGCGGTTGTCACCTGGTAACTACAACCAAAGCGGTAGCTTCCTCAGATTCCGCGTTCACGTGCTTAATGGCCGGAGACTGTCTCACAATTAACTAAACTCAAGTCAAAGTCACATTGCGACTGATGGTCAATCAGTCTTGGTATCGAGCCCCATCTGGGGCTCATGACCAGATATTTATTACTGTTTGACAGTTACGGTCTAGCTTTTGCGGGGCGCCCTCTCTGACGAGAGGACGGGTCTGTCTTTTACGTATGCTGCTGGTCCTTGCCAGTGAAATATTTCTCAAGTCCGAGTCCCTTGGGGCTCGCGTCCATATTTTACTGTCTCAGATTCGAGACTTCCCCTTTCGTCGCCTCCTTCGACTCGCAGGGTCACGGTGGAGGTATTCGATCCCGCCTCCACACGGGCATTAACTAAACGCTTGGCTAGTCCTGTTTATATAACACCTCGGCACAGATTGCATAGAAAATACGGCTTCCAACACTTTTGTATTGTTGCGTCACGCAGCTCTAGTACGGACCGCTTAGAGAACATCTCTTCAGAGTTAGTCCATTGGTACATGTTAAGAATCTGTGTCTAGCAACGGGTTTTGTTTAGAGAGTAATTGTTTAGCTACGGGTCTACATGCTACAATATTAATTTGAATCAGCTTGGATCAAACTTTATGCGAACGCGTGTCGATAGCTGAATATCGATATTATGAAATAAGATCACGATCTCACGAAAGGAGTGGCGGAAAAAGGAAATTTAACTCTAAATCATCAAGAGTAAAGTGTCCCTTAACTTAGATTGGTTTGGATGAAACTGTGTACGATCATGCGCTGATAAGCGGATGCTAATATTGTGAAACAAGATGTCGATCTGATAAAACGAGTGGCCGGAAAATGGAAGTTAAGTTAGTTCTAAATGAACAAGAGCAAAGTACTGCTTAGTGTCCACCAACTTGTATGAAACCTTATGCGATTATGCGTTGATAACTAAGGGTCAATATTATGAAATAAGGTCGACATCTGACAAGTTGGGTGGCTTGAAGTGGGAATTTAACTTTAATTGATAAAGTATAAAATACCCATTAACACCCTGATATCAGAACCTAAATGGTACTCCATTTCAGCTTCGTAAGCAATAAAACAACATGGTGTCCATGCGAAATCTTGAGGTGCTTTTAACGCTAGTTTTAATAAATAGGCATATAAGATTTTGACGTTTTGCGGTATGATGGATCTTCAAAATACAAACTCTATACAAGAAGTAACAACGCGAGGCATAATTCCTATGATGACAGATTACTAGTGGTTGTGTGATGTTCGTATAATGGCAGGTGATGCCAGCATCTACTGATAGTATGAATGCAATGAGAAATTTTCCGAAATCATAATGTTCTGAGCGAACACGGAGCTGCTACAGGCTGCGGTAGACTCTGCTTCCTTTTCCCTCCTTAAAAACAGAAAACGTAGACTAAAACTTCGCATTTATGGACAGTGAGCTGTATAAGAATGTTAATTTATTTATATTATGATATCTTACTGCGAGTTAATACAGTTAATCTTGCCTCTCCAAAATCATACTTAAGTGAATATTAAGATTAAGGGTTGACACTTTTAGTATTTCCTTTGTGCGAAAGAAAAAAAATCATGTTTCCGTTAATTCACTTTTGCCTGCTCTACCATACTTAGAGTACGTGAGTGAAGGCCACCGAGGAAAGAAAGATTATCCCTTTCGCTCTCCTTGATACGTCATAAATCTGTTCCACGTTGACATCATCTGAATTAACTGGCAGCAAAGGGAAGAGCCGAGGGACAACCACACAAATTGCGAGCGAGATTTGACTTTTAACGAACCCATATTTCGTTATAAATTTTGATAGATCAGGCAATAAAGACTGTCTACAGGCTGGGCGGTATTGAGCAGGACTTTTCCTTTTGAGCCCCTACTTAAAATGTTAAACAACAAGCAGCCCCTTCCCCAGAAACTTACAATAATTATGACTTTAATAAACATGGCCGACGTACGCATTTGAGAGCCCAGTCTCACCCCGTTGAATCAGAATGCTCCTCTGCCGATCCGTCTGGACTCTACAGCCATACTGTCATAGCAGCAAGCTATGCTTGATATGATTTGAAGGAAGATTGTATTATATCAAAACAAAATTCTCTTGAAAACTTTAAAATATTTACCAACACTATCATACTTCATCCAAGCCCGTAAGGTAGGTACTTTTGAAAATGAAATATATGCAAGTTCCCATTAATATATTTACTTCATGTACTTTGTGCACAGAACTTTTATAAATGTCTCTTATTTTAACCATGTTTTTCTAACTGGCTTTTATTATCTAGTTACAGATTTTTACGTAATTTTACAAGCTAGGAACTCTTAAAATTTGAGCCCTAAATGGCACATAATTCATGCCACACAGCCGCCGTTCCCACACAATTTGTTAATTTTATATGCTTCAGTTATTCATGAACCGGCGAAAAGGAAATGAATAATAATGAAGGGGGTATGATAAGCAAGGGAGTTAGTAATATCATACATTATTTCCCCTTTCTTTATGCCATAAAAGCCATCTATTTTACTGAAATTCGAGATTCGGTTTCGTTGTAGCAAATTCATATTTACAGCGTCGCTTTTAAATGCGATACGTAGACTGAACTTTGTTATTTAACGATGCTGTCAGCGTTGAGATTATCAGATGATAGGATCATTAACGAACGTGGAGCAGATGGTGAAATGAGAACCGGCAGGGGAAGCCGAAGTACAGTACTCGAAGAGTAACCTCCCCAGTGCCACTTTGCCCACTACAAATCCCACATAACCTGACCTGGTATCGAAACTAGGCTAAATATCACACCCCCCTTAATACACTCCAACAAACATAATTCTTTTTTAAGTTCTACAAATTTTGGAGCCAGAGGTCTGTGTCACCTACCAGACAACGTACTGTTATAATCCAGAAGACAAGCTTTCCCTCCTCCTCCTTCTTCTTCTTCTTCTTCTTCTTCTTCTTCTTCTAGGTAGAGAAATATTGCACTGCAATGTTTCCCCCACTGCTTTGTGTACCAATATTCATGATCACTTCATGATATTTATACCCTTTCATACGTACGTTCGGTTCTGGTTTATTCATGGCTGTGTTCGTTGTATTTGAAACCCCGCAATGGGAATAAATGTACTGGGGAACGTTGTAAGAAATGTTGCGCACGACTGTTTGCTACTTAAGGTAAGGCATGATCTGCTGTTAGAGGTCTTGTATATATTATATATTTAGTTATATTCTGCCATGTATTATATATGTAAAAGTAAAAAACAAAAAATGTAAAGCTATCCCTGTAACAGGCCATGAATTCCCATAGGGTTGTGAGATGTTGAGAGTCCCACATTATCTAGACAATCGTCTCAAAGATGGCGGTAAGGTTGTCAGCCTTACGCGCCGGCCGTGCTTTACTCCCCAGGAAAACTATTTAATTAATTCTACTACTCATTTCTGTTAGAGGCTGAGTCGACCCAGGGCCATAATGAGGCTGGAAGGATTAGGTCAATTGAAAAAAATCCAATGACCTCATCGGGACTTGAACCAGCGACCTTACGGCTTGTAGCATAGCCCCTCAACCAACTACGCCACCGCGTGCCCCGTTTATACATGTAGAGCTGTAAATACTATATATACATCTTGACAGGTGACATACAATAATAGACATAAATGATGTATACTGCTAAATATGACTCTGACAAATTACAGACCCGTTGTCTCGTCAAAAAAGGCACCCCACTTTGCCAATTCTGTAGCTATCCAACTGTAAATAAAATGTGATCATGAGTCCCAGATGGGGCTCGAACAAAAGTAACCTCAGGCTGACCTGTAAATAATACATTTGGCCCAAGCGACATAAATGGTAATAAAAAATCATGTTGCTACACTTAAGAAGAAATTAACAGTATTACGAAATGTAAATATTAAAAGTGTTGTAGATCGAGCCAGTAGCTCAAATAGTGCAAATGATTTCACTTAATAAAAAGAAAATATTGTATTGGTGTTCAAACTGAATTTCTAACTTTACAAACATGAACACAAACTACAGGCACTGTGGTGAATTTCTAAAATGCATGAACAGGAAAAATATTGTAAAATATTAATTTTAAGTGTTTTAAACCTTGCTCTGCTGCTATTACAATGAGACTGAATATTACGAGGAGCAAATTGTACGGTTACAATATCTATTTAGCATATACCCAAGGTCACCTGGCAATGGCAGAAGTGTATTTAAAATATTATGTGCAGTACTGAATATTCCTTAGAATTCAACAAGATGTAGGATTTACAATAAGACGTTCTTCTGATGTAGTGAGTCCTCCATGATGCAGGCAGCCAGAGAAACCACTATGACTTCTCTGGTTGCTAATTCAATTAATATTTTAAGTAAGATGTTAAGACAGGTGTATAAATCTCATATTGTGTCATGCAAGAGCTTCAGACTTAATTCCCTGTGATTTCTATCCATGAGGAAACCTAAAAAAACAAAGTGTGTATAAATAACACCCACACATTATATTAACCTAAAAGAACAACATTTGCTAGGCCTGCATCAGTGAATGTCACTCACTCACTCATGGAGCTGAGCCCTTCTTGAGGAGCCTCCAATTCTGCAGCTACTCAAAAAATTCCCAGGATTCTATGGAAGCCGAAGGTTCATTACCGTGTTCACAAGAGCCCTCCACTGGTCCCTATCTTGAGCCAGATCTATCCAATCCATACCATCCCATCCTATTTCTCTAAGATCCATTCTAATATTGTCCACCCATCTACACCTTGGCCTTCCCTGTGGTCTCTTTCCTTCTGGTTTTCCCACCAATATCCTATACGCATTCCTCATCTCCCCCATTAGTGCTACATGCCCTGCCCACATCATCCTCCTTGACTTGATCATTCTAATTATACTTGGAGAAGAGTACAATTTATGAAGCTCCTCATTATGCAGTTTTCTCCAACCTCCTGTCACTTCATCTCTCTTCAGTCCAAATATTCTCCTCAACACCCTCAGTCTATGTTCCTCCCTTAATGTCAGAGACCAAGTTTCACACCCATACAGAACCACAGGCAAAATTATAGTTTTTTATATTCTAATTTTTATGTTTTTGGACAACAGACGAGAAGACAAAAGGTTCTGGACTGAATGGTAGCAAGCATTACCCGAGTTCAATTGTCTCTTAATTTCCTCCTGAATCAGGTTTTGATCTGTTATCATTGTTCCCAAATATCTGAGCTGAGCCACATTTTCAAAACATCTGTTTCCTATCTTTATGTCATGATTTTGCCCTGCATTTTGGTGACAAGACAGCAACATATACGTAGTTTTCTCTGTGTTTACTTCTAGACCAACCTCCTTACTTGTGTCATTTAAAGTTTTTGTGTTTTTTCTTTATGATATCCATGTTATCACCAAGTAGATTCACATCATCTGCATAGATGAACAGCTGATGTGTCCCATTTAATTTCAGTCCCATCTGCTTCTCCTGGACCTTCCTATTGGCTATTATAAAGCACAGTTGAAAAGGAGTGGCGATAAAGCATCTCCTTGTTTTAGACCATTCTGGATAGGAAATTTATCAGACAAATGTTTACGTACACGGACTTTACTATACGTTTCGTTTAAACACATTTTAATCAGCCTAACCAGTTTTGTGGGTATCCCAGATTCTATCAGAATATTGTAATTCTTCCCTCCTAACTGAATCATAGGCTGTCTTGAAGTTTATGAATAGCTGATGTACTGTCTCATTGTACTCCCATTGTTTCTCCAATATCTGACAGATGCAAAAGGTCTGATCTGTAGCTGATCTGTTACCTCAAAATCACACTGATGATCCCCAATAATTTTATCTATGTATGGACTTAACCTTGAGAGGAGAATATTGGATAAAATTTTGTATGAAGTTGATAGCACTGATATCCCCCGATAATTACTACAGACAATTTTATCACCCTTCTTGTGAACTGGTACAATAATACATTCGTTCCACTGATCAGGCAATTTTTCCTTATGCGAAATTGAAGTAATTAGCATATGCATCAGTGAAGGTCAGTGAACTGAACTAGTGTCAGTCTTTTCAAGAGAATTAAATGATACTTTTCACAGTCATTAATGTCAGTACTTGTAGGACCCATTCCATTTAGATTCAACTGAGTGATAAACTTGTGTGTAGTTTTCATATTGCAAACCTGTTATTAAGGTCAGTACTGTTAGTATTTACAACTTTAATACTTTCCTTTTTCAATTTGGTAATTGCATAAAAAGTAAAGGACAAATTTTCCACATGTTGAAAAGTATTTCTTAATACCTCCTGAAGAGAGCTTCTTACAAACATTGCTATCTAGAAATAAATAAATTAAACACAGACTGACTTGTGGAAGGATCACAGCTATGAGACCATTTATTCATTTTAGATTTGGAACCAGATGATAAATTTGATAAAAACTGAGCTGAAAGATGAGAAGGAAATTTCATTTTGGTCCATACTTCCCCATGTTCTCCAAATTTCAATGTGTTAAGCCTTATAAAAAGAGTTTTAGGTCACCATGTCTAAACAACAAACACTCATTGACATTTTCGTGATTGTGTTCTATTCGTACTGTTCATACCCAACTCCAGCATTGAATTACACTAATTATCAGTGTCAGTGTCACTTAGACAAAGATAATTCATCTGTTCAGAGCTTATGAAAAGAGAGATCCCTCCATGTTTTCCATACTGGTAACATTTTTTCTTATGGTTAAACCATAATAATTTTAATTTCTCTATTTCAGACTTAGTCACACAGCCTCTACATGCTAAGGTTTTGCCATCTTGTAACTTTGTGTCTGGTTCTTATTTCACAGTGTATCAACTATGCTTCCATTCTTTCTGTATATATTCCACATTCATTCCAATAGATATTTTGGAACCATCAAGTTTCTCTGCAACCACCATCCAACATTTTTCATTGTTCGTTTTGGCAAGACACTTTTGTGCAATAAACAGTAAGTGAAGAGAATGACCAAAAATGTCAACTATGCTGGAAAGTTCTGTTCCACCTCTTATACTTTCATAATTCTCTTTGAAATGTATTCTGGGAGGCTATCAGTGTGACATATATAGCAGAATGTGCTCCTTATTTTTACATCTGAAAATTCTTCTGTGTCAAAGAAGGTGTCAGATACACAATGTTCCTTGAATTACTGAATCACCTGACTTTCTTGTCATTTTCCAGAACCTTGGCTGCCTCTCTTCAGATAAACGTGTTCAGTGCACAGCTGATGTGTCACTAATTATTAGGGCCCGGATTTTTATGACCTAAAAACTATTAATATATNCACCATTGTCAGAATCCTATAGTAACTAAAAACTTAATTCTATGTAAGATTTGAGGTTTTCATGGCGGTGACTATGAAAAATGCCGTCTTCTGGGATGTGGTGCCATGTAGTTCTTGTGTGAACCGAAGTTTCAGAGGAACATATTCACATAAGATCTACATGGTGCCACATCCCAGAAGACGGCATTCTTCAAACTTAAATGTGTGTTCTGATATGGAAATGGAAAAGTATTTAAATAGATGACAGTTAACATGAAATACATTTTGTCTCTGTAACTTGTGCCTGTCATAAAACCAATTCTTGTCTTCCATATTGCAATCACTGTAGATCTATTTCTAGTTGTCATGCAGTTTCATTATGGACGAAATTGGTCTGAAGTTATAACCATTATTTAGCTTCATATGTTACAGTGCAGAATGATTTGGATACTCCTCTGACATTTGAAACAAATACAACACTCTTCAACTTGAATCATATCTTTCAAAATGAAAAGAGCATGCACGGACTTAATATCAAGATGTTTACTGATGTGTGTGCCATACAAGTCATGCTGACTGCAGAACCTTCCTGATGCTAGAAATGTGGATGCCTTGCAAACTAGAATGGAATGGGGCAGGTATTGGTTTTCAAGTGGCTCTTAAAAGTAAGATGTGAACTTAATATTATTCAGTCTGCTACCTGTGAATAAAAAATAGCCCTCTCACTACCTAATAGCTACAGAAACTGACAAAGGTCATTTTGTCATAATATATGAACAAGAATCCAACTTAGGCTGGGGCTACACGAGCGCACGAAGTACGTTCCATTGCAACGAACATATATTATGATGGACTTTGCTGAGGACACCACACACTTGCAGAAAGTGGTGCATATTTTTTGTCTGAAATGGAGCCAGAAGAAAGCATAGCATTCACCTCTCTTGTTTATTTCTACAACAGACATCACAATGTTCATTACAATGGACGCATTTTGCGCACTCGTGTGGCCTCAGCCTTAAAAGTAGAAACATTCTTAGGATGTAATTATATTGAAGGGCCCTAACCCTTCCAATTGCACTTTGGTACTGTGGTTGACTCAGCCTCTAACAGTAATGAGTACCAGGAATCTTCCTGGGAATGAAGGGTGGCCAGTGCCTAAGGCTGACAACCTCACCGCCATCTGTGAGCCAGCTGTGGGAGCCTCAGCATCTCGCAACCCAATGGGCCTCCACAACCTGTTGCATGAATGGCTTTACATTTTCTTTTTTGCATAATGGTGAAACAGAAAAATACCAGAAAACCAAAAGATGTGATATTAACACACCCATTATTGTTACGGACAGAAATCAAAATTTATAAATGGAAATCCTACAACCCTAAAATAACTAGTTTAATAAAAATTAATAAACCAAACACCCCAGTGAGTCTGGTAGTGTGACATGCCACCCCACAATGGGGCAACTGGTGCAATGCCCTCTCCTGCAAGTTAGCAAGGTACACTGTCAATCTTTTCAGGAATATATTCACCTACCTGATTTCATCAACATCAGAAACTCATTTCATTGACTGAATGTTTCAAATGGAATTGAAAACTGTGAATATCTAAAAACATGTTCCTTTGATATTGAACAGTATGTAAACCAGTATCCCAACTCAATATGTCACAGACATAATTAATGAACAGTCTGAACAGAATACGTGGCAAACAAAAAACAAAATTACTAGTACTCCTAAAAATGGCATTAAATCAGAACTATTTTTCAGCATAATAACCAATTTTTTCTAAGATTGCATCCTGTATGTGTTTATCTTGAGTCATGATACTTGTAATAACTGTCACACAAAATTATATTAAGGGGCCTTGTTTTTTATTTCTAACTACAAACATATTTGGCCATAGATGGTCGTCATCAAATGTCATAACACTGATCAGACAAAAATATCTGTAGTGTAAGTAGAAATTTTATTCAGACATGAAAATATAGAAAATAATGAATTAGGTTGGATTCAACTTAATTTTACATGGATATACATGTAAACTTAACAGTATTTATCATAATATAATTATTTACCATTGTGTGATACTTATAAAATTGTATGTGCTTGAAATTTATTCAAAAATACTTTCAGACATATATAACCTGATGTATGATGGAATTCTGAATGTCTTGGACAGCAACCACAGCACCATGTAGGTTAAATTATACCCTGCATTCTTATTCCAAATCCAATTCAGCCAGTCCTACATAAATGGATAGGATGCAGCCTGCAAAATAGGAATCCCATATGAATAAGTAAAGTCTATGCAATGTACATAACTATAATTAAGTTAAAATTACTCAAAACAGTACCATTTTTGTATAGTTTGCAGATATCCACCACACATCAACAAGAATGGAAATACAATCAGGTTCCACGCTATGTGTATAGGATATGGACATTTTCTGAGATGATTCATAACATGGAGAACTGTATGTAAAGGAAGACAAGCACAAGAAATTACCAACATAGCATAACATTAATAACAACATTCAAAAGCAATATTAACATGTGGCATTTTGTAGATTACAGGTTGCAGACATAACAGAACAATTGGATAACGAATATAAAAAACAATCTGCTGCAATAAAACACATGGAGAGAAACATATAGTTCTAAACAAGTGGACGACACCCCTTGTGAGGTGGAATAGAATTTCACAAAAGTAATGAACAAATTTTAATAGAAAATTTTAATGTATTTTATTTTATTGCATTAAATGAACTACAACATGTGATTTTAGTGCATATTACTGAAGTGTAGCACCTGAAGATGACCATCAAGGGCCGAAATGTGTCGTGTTAAAAGTGTAAGTGGAAGAAAAAGAAACATTTTATTGCATTATTGATGGACTGTGTTATACATAGAAGGGGGACACGGTAGCATAGTTGGTTGAGGCACTATGCTATAAGCCAGAAGGTCATGGGTTAAAGTCCCGATGAGGTCATTGGATTATTTTCAGTTGACCTAATCCTTCCAGCCGCACTATGGCCCTGGGGTTGACTCAGCCTCTAACAGAAATGAGTACCAGGAGTTAATTAAATACATTTCCTGGGGAGTAAAGCGCGGCCAGCATGTAAAGGCTGACAACCTTACCGCCATTTTTGAGCAGATTGTCTAGATAATGTGGGACCCTCAACACCTCACAACCCTATGGGCCTTCATGGCCTGTCACAGGGATAGCTTTGCTTGCTTTGCTTTTACTGTGTTATACATAGAGGGTTTACAGTGAACCCAATTCAGTGTAGAAGGATGAAGTACAGGCCAGTTCAAATTAAACAACAAATGGTGGAAACTCTTCCAAGAGATAAAGATTTAACTTGCATTATTTTCATTATAAGAATTGTTGTGCTTTTACAGTTCCTTTTCTTTTTTTCTACATTATATTTCCTCTTTCTCTAAATACTGTTACCATGTACTAATCAACCCTCCCTGATGAGTCATGCCACTGATCAGTGACTGGCAGAAGCTTCTTCCCCAGCAAAAACAGGGAATGTATTTGCAGTAACTGGTTCTGCAGCCAGACACTTTTATATCTTCCATTATATTTACAGCTATTTACAGTTTCATACCAAACCAGGCTGCAAGCTGTCAAGAAGTTGAATGATTATACAATATTTCAAAAGAAGGTGGTAACATGAGACATTACACTAGCCTGCTTAAAGTCTCTGGTTCAAGACCTATGGAATCCACAGCAGATTTCTGTGTATATAAAAAACATTAATCAGGTTATCAGGAAATTTGATGTATATGATGCACAAGAATTTTATTACATATAACACCAGACTTGCTTGAGGTCTGTTGTTTCATGATCTGTGGATTCCATAGGAGCCTTGTGATGCTGCAGGTCATCAGGAAGTTTATTATATGATATTAGAGTGAAAACTTCAGATTTGTTTCAAATTCATACTAGTAAAATCTAGAAACCTCAGTGAACACTAGGCAAAATTACTGTTCCATTGTTACAACTCGAAATTACTGCATCTGTTAGTGAAACCCTAATTAAAGTTGGAATTCCTAGTATTTACAGCTTTTATTTTTCAGTAAAAACTAGTTTTTGTCACATCTCTTTTAATTGAAAATAGTTCTCACCGTTTTTCTGACATTACAGAAAAATATCATATGTTTATTGTACATTTCTTACTTAGCCTAGTTGTGAGTCTCAACAGCATAGTTATGAACCAGGTACAACAGTTTTTGGTTTCTGTTTTTTTTTCCTGAGAACTGCACAAAAGTTCTGCACATAAAAATCATCTTGAAAAGAAACATAAATCAATGTTATAGAAATGAGGATGAAATAAGTGAATAAATTGAGTGAGGTATCAGAAGATAAACATGAACTGCAGCACCAATTTCAGGTTAATCCATGTGTACTTGGTATTGCACGGTGCACTATTCTTACACTTTGTATTGCACAGAATTCCTTCTTCCACAAGTACAGATTCGTGGTACAGTTTATTGTGTGATGACATCTAATGTGTACTTGGACAGAACCCACAGCAGACAGTGTTGGAGCATGCCTTCAAGTTATGAGTATTTTATCTCTTGTTCACACCAGTTATGGTATCTGCAAGTACAGAATTGAGGTCTTGAATACTAGTTCATTAGGGCACCTTATTTAGTTTGTTCATCATGTACCCTTTTATTTAATGCTGCAGTAAGAATATTCTAAAACAGTCCTTTTGACCTCTCAGCTTCAGAAATGAGAATAGTAACATTTTTCTCCAGTTTCAACTGGTGATGAATATGATCCATC
This sequence comes from Cryptotermes secundus, assembly GCF_002891405.2. Classification (NCBI taxonomy): domain Eukaryota; kingdom Metazoa; phylum Arthropoda; class Insecta; order Blattodea; family Kalotermitidae; genus Cryptotermes; species Cryptotermes secundus. The sequence continues at coordinate 1,286,487 of NW_019723906.1, forward strand.
AGATATGTTTCTCATGTATTTTGCCAGCTTTTTAGACTGAAATTTTTATTCTTTCAAGTAATATTGGCTCAGAAACCAATGTTTGCACCTTATTGCCCTGTTAGCATTACAGACCTCACATGCTGATCAGGAGATGCTAATTAATGAAGCTGCTATGCTCACATTAACACAATGTTACATACATGTTTGTGTCTGGATTCTGCCATGACCACCACTGTGACTGTAAGATGAGCTGCATTGATGACACGTATCTCTTCAACAGGCAACAACTGCAGAACTTCATCATGTGCAGTCTTTACAGTTTTTCTGTGCACCATCATTTTCATTTGCATCTAGTTCCTTTGATCCATCAGTTCTGCAATGTTGTTTTGTATATGGAGTTTTAAAATGTTTAAAGTGCTCTAAAAGTTTGCTTTGCTTCAGATGCATTAGTAAAATATAATAAAGGGCTAAAGATCTACTGTGTTGTACCTATATGACTGCAGTTGGGTGGCGGTCCTGTTTACCAAATGAGGCCTGGCATTGTCATGGAGGAGAACCACATCGTCCACGAGAATCCCTGGGCATGATTGCAGTCATTTAGATGGGAGATTATGGAGCATGCACCGTATAGTCCAGACCTCGCCCACAGTGATTACCACGTGTTCGGTCCACTGAAGAAGTTACTGGCAGGCCAGAGGTTCATTTCTGATGACAACGCGAAAACCGCTGTCCGGCGGTGGTTCCGTGCTCAACCAGCCAAATACTACAACAGCGGCATCTCCAAACTAGTGGTGCGATGGGACAAATGCCTGAACCGGAGTGGTGACTATGTGGAAAAATAGTCAAAGGTACTTATAACACTGAATGCATTTTGATTTCCCTGTATGTGTGTTATTGTGGCTGAAAAGAAATAGGGGCAAAGACTTTTCGATTTGCCTTCATATTTATTAGACTTCTGTATAGAATACTTTATATAATTTATGTTGATCAGATATTTATATAGCCAGTATATTATATACAATTTTGGCATCTGTATAGCTTGTATTACCACATCAAATACAGGTGCATATATGTATAACGTTATTAAACTCAGTGGAGTAGCGTTCGTGTCAACCACGTTAGCCTGAGGATCACATTGAAAGATAGAATAACTGTGTTAGAAAACTGTTCAAATATCTGTCACTCTGACTTTTTCACTGAATACATTCATGGTATGGGTCTGAATTGTAAGGTGATATAAGAAAATGTTATGCTTTCATATATTCAATATTTTCTTATTTAGGTCTGTGCATAGCCATTAGTATAATATGTTGGGCATCTGTGTATTATGCATAGATATACCTAATGTATATCAGTTTATATATATGTAATTCAGATGTCTGTATGGAGAATATAATGTTAGCTACAATTCAAGTGCATATATGCTCATTATTGTTATTACATATTATGCATTTGTGTGGCCAGAATTTTTATGCAGGATAAACAGAAATCATCTTTACAACTGAAACTCGAATGAAGAGGTTTGTAAAGAAGATATAACATTGATTTATTCCATTTGTGAGGGAACATCATGAAGTTTCTTGAAGTGGTCGGTAGGTGTCATACCTGCTTAGTATCCACTGCTCTGCTCCTCATGAATCACTACAATGTCAGTCACATGACTAACTGAACTGACTTCATAGAGGGGAGCAGATACTCAGTTCCTCAGGAATTTCAAAACATGAGACATGAAAGTTCATTGCCATGTTCACAAGAGCCTGCCACTGGTCAGTACACTGAGACAAATGAATCCAGTCTAGATCACCCATCCTCTTTATCCAAGATCCATTGTAGTATTATTGTGGATGGATATATTGTTTCTAAAGAATATTTTTGATTTAAGCTGTTGAAGATCAGGTTGTTCACTCTGTAAATAACTCACTGCATATATACACAAAACACTGTTGGTATGTTATCAGGGTCTATATGGCCAATAATATCAATTAGGAGCATTAAAATTAGTCACATGCCTCTCACATATTACTGCATCTGTAAAGAAAATAATATATGAAAAATACATTCCTTATTCTTTCTATTCAATACACATGTAGAGAGGGGGCATCTAACAGAGAGTAATATGTGAACAGTATAAGACTTATTTTCTTCTCCCGACTATACAAACGTGCAGAGAAACGTCGTACAGAAAATAATATGTGAAAAATACATGCATTCTTTGCCCTATGTACACATCAAGAGAGGTATGTCTATATAGGGGGTAAGATGTGAAAAGTATAAGACTTATTTCTTTCTCTCCGTTATACACACATGGCAGAGAATTGTCTTTATAGAAAATAATATGTGAAAAATACATGGCTCATTTTTTCTCCTCTATACACATGTACAGAGCGGCGCATATATAGGCAGTAATATGTGGAAAGTATATGACTTATTTTTCTCCTCACTATACACACATGCAGAGAAGCATCTGTATGGAAAGTAATGTGTAAATTAGGTGACTCATTTTTCTCCTCTATGCACATCTAGAGAGGGGCGTCTATATAGGCAGTAATATGTGAAAAGCATAACACTTCTTTCTTCTCTCCACTATATACAGGTGCAGAGAATATGTATAGAGGGGAAAATAACAAGGAGTGTATTTTTCACATTATTCTTCTACAAACGCTTCTCTGCAAGTGTTTATTGTGGGGAAAATTAATAAGTCTTCTACTTTTCACATATTACTGCCTATATTGTTGTATCTCTATAGAAGTATATATTGGAGCCGAAAATATGGTCATATACTTTTCACATATTACTCCCTATATCGACATCTCTGTACATATGTATAGAGGAGATAAAATAAGTCATTTTTTTACATATAATTGTCATTTTTTTACGTATAATTGCATATATATATATATATACGCCAATCTGTACATATCTATATTGCAGACGAAAAATAAATCATATACTCTTGATATACAGTGCGTACAATCAAGTGCGCGCCGCGGCTGCAATTTGCCGTGAGTCATACNCTATATAGACGCCCATCTCTTCGACGCCCTTCTCTTCATGTGCATAGAGGAGAGAAAATCTGGCATGTATTTTTCACATATTGTTTTCTATACAGACGCTATTTTGCAGGTAGGTACTGGTATAGTGGGAAGAAGGAAAGAGTGTTATGCGTTTACATATTACTGCTTATATAGACGCCTCTCTGTACATGTGTGTAGAGGAGAAGAAGAAAAAAGGAATTTTCACATATTCATTTCTATACAGACGCTTCTCTACATGAGTGTATAGTGAGGAGAAGAAATTAGTCTTGTACTTTTCACATATTACTGACTATATAGATGATTCTCTATAGAAGCATTCAAGCATATTGGAGCCAAAAAAAATGTCATATACAATTCACATATTACTCCCCATATGGACGCCACTCTCAAAAATATTCATAGAGGGAAAGAAATAAATTATGTATTTTTCACACATAATTGTCTATATAGACGCCTCTCTGAACAATTTTATATTAGAGTAAAAATTATCATATACCATTCACGGATTAATCAGTATACTTCTTACGCCTCTCTCTACATATGTATATAGGTGAAATGTAAGTTATGTATTTTTCACATATTATTGCTCATATACACGCCCCTCTGTTCATGTCTACTTTGAGCCGGAAATATTTTCATATAACTTTCACATATTACTCCCCATAATGACGCCTTTCTGTGCATAAGTATAGAGAGAAAAGATATCTGTGATGTATTTTTCACATATAATTGACTATATAGACACCTCTCTGTACAAGCTTATATTGGAGCCGAAAAATAATTCATTAACTTTTCACATATTGCTCCCTACATAGACGCTTCTCTCTATACGTCTATATTGAAGCCGAAATTTAGTCATAAAACTTTCAGATATTCCTCCCCATAGAGATGCCTTCCTGTATATGTAATAGAGTAAAATGAAATAAGTCATATATTTTTCACATCGTGTATTACTGCCTATATACTGTAGATGCCTCTTTGTACATGCCTACATGTGACTCCTTACATAGAAATTTCTCTACATATGTATAGTGGAAGAGGAAAGCGAACTCAAGTACTTTTCACATAACACTGCCTATATATACGCCCCTCTATTCATGTTTGTGTTAGGGCCGAAAATAGATCATATATCTTTCACATATTACGGCTACAGAGGTCCATCGTTATATATCTATATTGGACATGCCTTTGCTGCCCTTATAGACGCCTCTCGGTTCATATCTATTTTGGATGGAAAAATAAGCTACATTCCATAACGTATTACTGCCTATGTAAATAGCTCTCTGTACATGTTTATTTTCGATATATACCTTACACATATTACTCAGCATATAGACGCCTCCCTGTACATGTGTAGAGTAGAGAAAAAGTATCCTGTTCTTTGACAAAATATTGCCTATATAGTCGGCTATCTATCTATCTATCTATATATATAGGAGGGAAGAATAAGCTACATACCTTTCACATATTACTGCCTATATAGACGCATCTCTGTATAAGTCTATATTAGAACAAAAAAAACTTTCTCATATTACTAACTACATTAAAGCCCCTCTGTTCAAGTCTATATTGGACCGGAAAAATGAATCATACGGCTTACACATATGACTACCTGTATAGACACCTCTCTGTACATGTCAATATTGCGAAGGAAAAATCAGTCACGTAACTTTCACATACTAGTGTCTATATGGACACCTCTATAGAGAACGGAAATTTAGTCATAAACCTTTCACGTATTTCTGCCTATATAGACGCTACTCTATACATGTCTATATTGGAGCCGAAAAATAAGTAATATAATTTTCACAGTCGCATCTCTGTATATGTTCATACTGGAGCGGAAAAATTAGTCATACACCTTTCATATATTTCTGCCTATGTAGACGCATCTCTCCACATATCTATATTTGAGAGAGAAAATTAGTCATATACTTTTCACATATTACGCCCTATATAGGTACCTCTCTGTACATGTTTATAGAGTATAGCAAAATGCAAATCATGCACGTGCTAATGGGTTCTTAGTAATTACTGTGCCTGTGTAAAGCTGAAGGCTGAAGTCTAGTGTGAGAAAGAAACGAATAATCTGCTACGAAGATGCAATATTCTCATGAATACTGAAGAATAGCTTCCCTTAACGTTACAGATCAAAGCAGTAAATGCGTTATATATTTGTTTTTGGTTCAGTACCATCATGGGCGCCTGCAAGATGGGGGGGGGGTACCAAATGTTAGTAACAACATTTATGAGTAATTTAACATCTGAATACTGGACCAATAAACCAATCAAAATACTCTTAAACGTCTTAAATTTAAGTTTATAAACAAATTTTCTAGTTTTCTCACCCTTTGTAAAACTCACTCCTCCCCAGGAAAATTCGTGGTAGAGTCCATGACTAAAAAAACTAAACTAAACTCCGTGACTTTAGTCCGCAAGCGAACTATACTAATGACTACTTCCAATAATTTCAGACTCGTTGCCTGTACATTGAACTCTAATGTCTATCTGTGCCCTTGGTCGAAAATGAGATATTGCACTTTTCTCTTTCCGCATTCTGTGTTGCACTATTTCCACATATTTTTACTGATATATTTAATTGCAAGTGTGATATTTCAGAATGTGTTTTAATCCTAATCAAACTTAAATTACAGTTGACTGTCTATCGTCAAGCTAAGTTTCCCCAAATTTGCCTGATGGACATAGTACACTCTAACACTCAAATGACGAATTGTCAGTTGATAATAATTACGTGGTGAATGTTTGTATCGTGCACTGCCAATGACAGGAAGTCTCAAGAAGAGACGAGAATCGTACCATAAATCTTTCCTCAGTCCCTGGTAGGTAATATTTCAGTACATGTACATTCACATCAACTTATTCTACAGTATGTGTTAAACACTATGAAGACCGCCACAAAGTAGTTTCAGTGCACACTGTATCAAGAAGCTGCCTGTACCGGTCTGCGCACTTAGTCCTCTGATGGATGGAGCGAGCCAATCCCCTTACGTATCCAGAAGACAATTTAACAAGTTGATTTGAAATTCAGAGCCTCGTACCGTTAAATACAACATTGTAATTACGAAAAGATTGTTTCATGACGTTAAAACCAATATCTTAATTATTTAAGCAATAAGACCAGTCGCTCAAGGGCGCCTAATTAAATAATCACATCGGAACTTACATAGAGGTTTAGCGATATTATCTCCTTGGTTCTGTGGTTCCTCTGTCGACTTTCGGTTAATTTCTTCCTCCCGAATATGTTCGATATATGCAGGAAGGGCATCAAATGAACGCTCACTGTATTTATCATTCCCGAAACTACACAGCTGAACTTGGTGAAATTTCGTGTTGATTATATGCTCTGAAAACTGGTTCGATTTTGTATGAATTTGAAAACAAAATGGAAGTAATATGATGGTAAAATAAAACTTCTTTAATTTTTTTGAAAGGACCTATCGTTCAAAGTTGTTATGGTAAAGAACAAATTGTTAACTTACCTGTCTCCCTGTAGCCCTCCATTTCATGAAGTCCTAGAACAGTCCCGAATCCAGTCATTCATGAAACCAACTGCGTCGAAAAAAAAAAAAGTCACACAAGCAGCAACACTCGCTGCTAACATCTCATAGATCATCTGGAATTGTCAATAGGAGGTAGTACACAATATATATATATATGGGAATTCCATCTTGTGGTAACCAGAAAGAATTAAGTCTCTCCATCCATAGATTTCTTTGCACAAGTTCTGTACTGACATCACGAATAGAAGAGCCTTCAGATTTGGGACACAACTCTTTATAACCACCACTGTGAGGACCTCAGATTCAACACGATTTCCTCTTTGTCAGCTCAGGTGTTGCTGCCAGGTGTCACAAGTTATAACCAGAAGTGTTTCGTTTAGTTTACCTCAGTTTCGTCAAACTACGCGTATGTACGATTATGTGTACACATCCGCAGTAGTTAGAAGTACGCATGTGCGAGTCTCGAAATTTCGAGATCGGATTGAGAGAAAAGAATATCTTGACATCGAATTGAATATAGGTTTTTCTATCTTGAACTCCGAGTATTTTCAAATAACTATTGTTTTGTGCAGTGGGATACAAACTACCCCATTCAAGGCCGTTGCCAATGCTGACAAGAATCAACTTCTAACCACAATCTGTCTGTCTCTCTCTCTCCTGTTTCTGCCCATGGTGAAGAAGGACATGGCCAAAGAATTGATTTTTATGTGCAATAATTTACAAAAGATTTTCAATAAAAAATAATCAGATATCGAAAGGGACACGTCAAATTTATTATATTATGAAAAGGTAAATATTATAAACTGTAACTATAGTGGGAAAAAAAAGCGGTGCAATACAGAGGAATTTCGTTTCCGTCTCGATTACGTAATTATTTTTAAATTATCTTGTTGAACTCGTCTCGACCTAGAAAAGCTCTCGCACGTGTCGAGAGTAAGGATGCAAAAAAAAAAAACGAAGTCTTGTGTAACTTCCCGTCCGAAAAAGTGTTCACATTTCTCTTCCGGAGCCCGAGAAACACATATATGCGACTTACATATATGACAACTCCAGACTATGTTACAAGTAGTTTTTAAATCATTTCCGGTTTGATAATATATGTTTGTTTCAAAATGTACACCTTACTCTACTTTCGGTTTTGCTAGTTATATATATATATACATATCAGGATTGGAGGAACCGGATTTCGTATTGCAAGAAAGACGGGGCGGGGGGGGGGGATAATGTCAACAAATACAGAAACCTACACCCGTCAGCAGCCATTTGTCTCTGGCTGGAACCAGTTTCTAAACGAACGCTTGGAGCGTCTGCGTTGCGAATAACAGAATTGGGCACTACTTTGACTTTCACCTTGTAATTAATGGAATCGCCTATTCCTCATCTCTTTGTTATGATTCTAAGCTTACCTAGGCACATAAGCAGTCAGGTTCTTTGAACAATTGATTTAGACCTATTTAACTCAATGGTAACAACTTCGTTTTATGACGCTGTCGGTATCTAGGCTATATAGCGTCGAATGGTAGGTGACTGATGAACTGAAAAGGATTTGGATGGAGACCGTGCTCGCCTAATTGGAGAAACATCCCGATATTTGCTAGGGTGTGGGGGGGGGTTCAGGAAAATCTCCAAAATCCACAGTCAAGTTGTAAGATTTGAGGCTCTCACAGTAGTAATCATGAAGAATTCTGTCATCTGCGATATAACGCTGTGTAATTCGTTGAAAGTGGACCAATGTTTCTGAGGAACATGTCGCCTCCATCTTCAGGATCGAAGAATAAGCCAAGCGAGAAACCAGCATAAAGCAGGTAGCAAGAACTTCCGGATGACGGTCGCAGTGGGCGTGACGCACGCTTTGACACTGCCGAGCATGAGGTAACGCACTTTGTCATCAGTGCAGGTCAGAGACCCACCATAGTGTTCGTGAGGGGTTGGGGGGCTGAGGGACAACATATAACATGATAGGAGACGGTACTTCCACACAATTCGATGTTTCATGATATTTTAGTTTATTTTTTGTTCGTTTTCATCTGGAGAAATAAGTAATGTAATTTAATGTAATGAAAATTGAGCTACATGTTAGGAAGCCATATGCATGCTGAAGAATGCTGTCTTCTGGGATGTGGTGTCGTGTAACTATTGTGTTAACCGACGTTTCGGAGGAACTTATCGCCTCCATCTTCAGGGTATAAGAAATCCGCGAGCGAGGAACCAGCGTGAGCAGGTGGCTGCAGTCTGCACATACGGTGACACGCAGACACACTCACGCTCAATGACACACTCACACACAGGGACACGCACTGACACACCACGCACAAGCTGCGGCTGCGCAGAACGAGGAAGTTATGCGTTATGCATGTCTGGGAGCTTCCCAAAGCTGAGCTCTGTGACCTATCATCTATTACTCTATGTTCGGTGTACCTTGGGCTGCAGCAGATGTGGTGTTACTGGTAAACGGACAGTGAGATACGTTTTTCGCAGTTGACTGCAGTCTGCAGCCAGTTTATTATAACAATCACACTATATGCTTCGGTCTCTTTGATCATCTTCAAGTGTGCAAGAATAAAGCGATAAATATGTATATTACATTTATGCTGAATTAATGTTTTCTTTTTAGATATCCCTGTAACAGGCCGTGGATTCACATAGATTTGTGAGATGTCGAGGCTATTACATTTTCTAGACAATCGGCTCATAGATGACGGTGAGGTGTCAGCCTTATGTGCCGTCCACAATTTGCCTTCAGGAAGATTCCTGGTACTCATTTCTGTTAGAGAACTGAGTGACTTATTTTTTTTTTGTTTGTTTGTTTGTTTTTCAATCCTTTTATAGGCAGTATACAGTATTCAAACCAGAGTACGTTGTGTGAAGGTAAGAACCTCAAGTACTCACGTATGCAACAGGATGTGTAATATAAAAATAAAAAATACTTCTATTGTGCTGTTGGTGTGAAGAGTAATTATAAATTACGAAGTACCGAACTCACAATTCCAATGCATTCGCAGTAATTCTAGTAATACAGCGTGTATCTTAATTTGTGTGCGCAGTCGGAAAAACTCGAAAAGCATGTCTGTCTGTCCGTTTATCAGTAACACCACATCCGCTATTGCCCAAAGTACACCGAACATGGCATGTGATAGGTCAGAGAGCTCAGCTTTTGGAAGCTGCCAGGCGTGCGCAACCCATAACTCTTCCTCGTTCTGCGCAGCCGTAGTTGTGTGCGGTTGTGTGCATGTTGTGTCAGTGTGTGTCCCTGTGCATGAGTGTCCCAATGAGTGTGAGTGTGTGTATGTGTGTCACTGTATGTGCGCTTGTGTGTATGCCAGTGCGCACGCACGTGTCTGCGCTTGCGTGTGTATGTGGGTGTGTGTGTCAGTTCATGAGAGCCGTGTACGTATGTGAGCTATGTGATGGTGTATCAGTGTGTATGCGTAGTTGTGTGCGTGTGTCCGTCCATCCAGAGATATACTCCCACAGTCAGCTAGCTCATCAACGTGCTCCTCTTGGTAAGGGAAGGAAATAGGGCCGAGAAGAGTCGTGGGCGTTCTCGCTCCGAGATGCCACAGGGAAGCTTCTCGGCTGCTTCGGGCAGCAAGCGCCGATGTCGCATCGCCTCGTCCAGCAACGGACGGCAGTCGACATGGGGAAAGGAGATGAGGAATGGGCGGAAATTTGTAGCTCCTTCAAGACAGGGAACCCGCGTACTAAGAAGGAGTGCTTATCTGGGCTACAAAGGGGTAAAAGCAAAGTTGTCCCTATCATGAAGACGTATGTGGGAGTTTGTTTATGGACTGTGAATGGTGAAGTCTGTAATATAAATTTAACTGATGTCATATTGTAACGTTTACTGTACCGTAGAGTGTGCCTGGTTTATGACAGAGGCAACTGAAATGAAGTCGCGGAAAGACGAATGCAGATTATTTTGCTGGTTCCGTGGAAACATAAGCACAGTGTGTGGCCAAAATGCAACGTATAATGATAAAATACAGTCAGTATGGAAAATCGGTTCTTGGTGAAAACGTCCAAGAGGAATATAATTATGTGTTACTTGTCTTATATATGTTCTGCCGGCTTTTAAGAAAGCAAGTACAAAATATTGCTACCACTGGTAAATAACAGGTATTGACAATATGATTTTACTGAGGCCGCAGAAAGCAGTCCTATGGATCCACCCCCTCCATATTTTCCTCGAGCTATTTTTTTCCCTTCTTCAGCGCACCTCTACAAGGAAACAGAGCAGTTTATGATAGAATAACTGCTGTGCGTTAAGCATCAGTAGTTATAGAGTTCAATTAGTGCTATGGTTTGCCTATTATTAAATTAACTGAAAGCATAGTACAAATAATTACACTTGTCAGATGGCTGAGGGAAGGGGGAACCTGTTCTGTCCATTGCTACTTCTGTTCCAGGATTGTTACCGATGATTTGTACGCTGCAAGGGGCCATTAAGATAAATAGCTGCACTAAATCTTAGAAGAAGGACGTGAGGTATACTTTGAAAGCTTCTATCGGTTAACCCCTTAATTGCATGCTGGCATGTTTTAATAATGTTGCGGTAGTGGCAGCAAACTGCCGTTCGCAATGACCGCGCAGTCTAAGGCGTGCAAAGTCTTCTACTATTCGCACAACGGATCGTCTGTTCTATTTTCTCTCGGGCCATACCTGTACTTCGGCCTTTATTCCGCGTTCTTCTGTGTGTGTTGTCTGTTTAGTTCCGAAGAGAGATGAAGTGACAGGAGGTAGGAGAAAACTGCATAATAAGGAGCTTCGTAACTTGTACTCTTCTCCAAGTAAAATTAGAATGATCAAGTCAAGGAGGATGAGGTGGGCAGGTCATGTAGCATGAATGGGGGAGACGAGGAATGCGTATAGGATATTGGTGGGAAAACCAGAAGGAAAGAGACCACAGGGAAGACCAAGGCGTAGGTGGGTGGGCAATATTAAAATGGATCTTAGAGAGATAGGATGGGATGGTATGGATTCGATAGATCTGGCTCAGGATAGGGACCAGTGGAGGGCTCTTGTGACGCAGTGATGAACCTTCGGGTTCCATAAAATGCTGGGAAGTTCTTGAGATACTGCACAATTGGCGGCTTCTCAAGAAGGGCTCAGCTCCATGAGTGAGTGAATCTGTTTAGTTAGCGGCATTGCGACAGGTCGATCCCCATTCAAAGGAGCCATACCAAGTGTCTTAGAAACCCGGAAACTGGGAGGCATTAGTCTGCCGTACGATAGGCGCACCACACGTACGTCCTGACACCTAGATACGCTGCTGCGTATGTGATTTTTGGTACGAAAACTAAATCACATATTAAACTAAAAACCATACAAAAATGGACGTATAATATCCAGCCGCCATAAAGACCACACAGCTATATTGTCGAATTAATTTAATATTAAGAGTTGCACTCCTATTTCTGACTGCACTAAACAACATTAATATGGAAGTCAATGACTTGTGTTGCTCTCTGTGTGAAGACTGAAGTATCAATTACATTTACCCACTACTTTATCGCATTTTGTTGCGAACCGTCTCCTCTTCTACCCAACAACTGTAGTCACCTCTAAAGACATCACTTCCTAAACCTCCTTGACTGACTGCCTTTTGTCTGGCCTGTTTGATCCATCTTCCGAACGAAGGGGCACATGAGCCCTCCAACCACGTCATGGAGGCAGTCATGAGGAAGGTACTCCGCCCCTCGCCGTCGCGTAACCTAACTCTTGGAATGTACTTCTGTTGATCCTTGATCATGAGCTAGGTGACAAGTGATCATGAAAATTCCTTCCACCCTTCCCCAACCCCTCTGCCAGCATCTGCTAAATCTGCAAGCTTACGCTTGTACTGCTGTTCGACTTCAGCACCCCGCTCCTCAGATGGGGAGCCCTGTCAACCATCCCGCCGCACTTCTGTCGAGCGTGTGGTACTCAGTCCTCCAGTGCTGACTGCGCGCGTCCTGCCACAGGCGAGTCCCTGGGATTGCAGCTTGTTCTTCGTGGGGGCTTCTTCAGCGCCCCGCCCCACAGATCCCATCCCACCGCACGTTTGTTGAGCCACCAGCGGCGAGTGCACACGTCCTGCCACGAGCGAGTTCCTGGGATTGTCCCTTGCTCTTTATGAAGGGCTTCTTCAGCGCAACGTCAGTACACGATGTCACCCAGATGTCCGGGCACCAAATCTCACTCTGCAAAATAGAAGCCACATAATTAGTGCCCCCGACTGATGTCAGTTTTTACCCCATGCCTACCCCCTTAATCTTTAGAGCGTCCTACTCCTCTTTCTTGTCTTACAGAATCAGTTGTTTCAACCATAGCTCACGAGAATGAACATTTTCACATATGAACCGTTTTCTCTGTCATGGTTTCTGTGGGAGAAAAGGGTGTTTCTTGTAAGTTACGCAGAAGTCTTTCGACATCCCTGTACTGATTTTTAGCCTACTTTCCTTATTTTAAAAAATAAACCTAGGCTTATGAGATTACCATAGTACCTCTGTATCTTTGTATTTCCCCTTATCAACTTCTGAATGCATGAGCCAATATTTATGAAATTTGTTACGTATATCGTGGCATCTGAGCCCATCTCAGCGGCGTACTTCATAAATTTCTCCCATCAGTGTGTGTGCCTGCATGTGTATCCCTCCTATCGTTGCTAGGCAACAGCCAAGTAAAAATATTACAGCAGCAAAGAATACACACGCAGCAATACAATAATTCTAAAGGGTTCCGATAATTATCCATAACACTCGGAGAGAGACTCAAGATGAGCCGCCACACCTGAATCGGTATAGCGACGGGCTGGACGGCCAGGGTTCGATTTCGGGCAGAAGAAACAGGTTACTCTCTTCTCCACAACCTCTGGACCGACGTTGAGCCTCACCCAACCTCGTATCCATTGGGCATAGTATATTTCTCCCTGGGCGCAAAGCAGCTGGGACGTGAAGGTGATAGCTCACCTCCATGTAGCTAAAGAGTAAGTGAATATATATGCCCAATCCCCTGTGCGTCTGCATGACTTAATGCATAACAAATTAAACAAAAGGGATAGCTTTTTAACTTTGACAGAAAGTCAGTAATTCCAAAATGGGGTTAGTACTTGTTTCCGACTTATATGCACTTGTCTCTCATATTACGTTTCCTAGTGGTGGCCAGTTCAATATATATTTTGGTAGTCTTTCATGCTTCATACGATGAACGTGGTCATCTTATCTTCGTGCTTTTAGCCTACTTTCCTTATTAAAAAAAGAGAGAGAAGGCTTATGAAATAACCTTGCTGTCTGTGTATCCGTCTGTGTCTGTCCATCTGTCTGTGTATCCTCCCAAATTTTAAGGGTTATAAGGCTCGAGAGGCGACCTTGCCACGTATCTGTATATCCCCCTCTAATTTTTGGTTTCCTCTGGAGTCCATGTCGTGTCAAATGAAAGTAGGTGACTAGTTCTTCCGAGAACTTCTTGTATCATAGCCCAGACAAACATAATCTAGAACGATGTAAATACCTTACTCTTCTTAACGGGCCCGCGAACCCTGACGTGAAACCTTACCTGGGCAATGGGGCAACCTTTCACATTCCTTATCCTCCCCAACCAACCAGCCCATCAGAGTCGCCTTACGAAGTGGCCAGTGAGAATCATCACTTGACAACCATACTGGTTTTTTTTTTTCCGTCGCTGAAACACGTAATTTCATCGGCAGAACTTTCACTTTCGTCGCAACAAGTTCTTGTCAGTCAGATGCCACCACGGTGTCAGATGTTATGGTCACCTTGAGGCTGGACTCGTGTTCCGGGCTGTAGCGTGACCACGTAGGTCCGCGCCAGTGAAAATTACGTTCCTGAATGACGGAACAGAGGAGTAGGAAGTACTTGAAATCACTGCACTCTGGTTACAGTAGCTGTATGTGAATTAAACCTGTCTAATATTTTCGTGCGGTCTAAGGCATAAACAGTCTTCGCCCGCTGGAACACTGGGGTCGTGGATTTGAATTCCACTCGAGGTATGGATGTCTGTGTAGGTAGCAGCTTTGCGACGGGCTGATCCCCGTCCAAAGACTACCGACTGTGTATAGATTAAGAAACTGAAAAAAACAAACCACCATGGTCCCCAGGGGCTGTACAGCCATATAGAGATACATAAATATTTTCGCTCCAAACACGTGATCAGTAATGACGAAATACTTACAAACAGTTAAAGGATGCACTATGCGGTAGCGTAGTTAGTTGAGGCACTATGCTACAAGCCGGAAAACTGCGGGTTCGATTCCCGACGAGGTTAGTGGATTTTTCAACTGACCTAATCCTTTCAGCTGCACTATGGCCTTGGGGTCGACTCAGGCTCTAACAGAAGTGAATACCAGAAATCTTCCTGGGTGGGTAAAGGGCGGCCAGCGCTTAAGACTGAAAATCTCACTGCCATCTGTGAACCGACTGTCTAGAAAATGTAAGAACTTCGACGTCCCATAAATCTATGGGCCTCCACGGCCTGTTACCATTTTACCGTTCACTGCACTAGACTATATGAGGTGCTGTTTGCAGAATTTTATTCATCAAATGAAACATTTTAATGCACATGAGTGGAAAAGTCTTTAAGTGCGAAACACCTCACAATGAGCACCATATGTAGTTCTGTATACAACCATCCTAAAGGCCATATGCTATGTAACATCTGCGACTAATAGAGTGATTCGTGCTTTGAGTTAATATGTCATATTCATGCTCCAGCTCCACACCTAATCTTCTGTATTCCAAAAGCGTGTGGTCAGGAGAACGAGAGGGTCACGCAATTTGCCCTTTTCTTCCTATCCA
Organism: Cryptotermes secundus; assembly: GCF_002891405.2. Taxonomy (NCBI): domain Eukaryota; kingdom Metazoa; phylum Arthropoda; class Insecta; order Blattodea; family Kalotermitidae; genus Cryptotermes; species Cryptotermes secundus. The sequence continues at coordinate 1,301,817 of NW_019723906.1, forward strand.
TCGACCTGGCGAATTCATGTTCGAAGAGTCATGGGCAATGCGAACCAAATGAAAAGGTGTACGGTTCAGTTGAAGAATAAGATTACTGTTGCTGTTGTTGTCAAATTACGGAAGAGTTTACTTTTCCAACATGTCTAGTAATGAAGAAAAAAGTAATCAAATTTGCTGTCCGTTAACTACATTTGGGATGGGCGCGCAACTTGTTTAATTGAAACTGAGTTTACGATTACAGTGCGGGTAGTAACATGGTCATATCTATAGGTATTCTCGTTTCTGAGTTGGAAGTGTCTGAAATGCCGGTATTCTATATGATATGCCCGGTTTTACAAAATAAATGTCTATACATATTATCGTTTCTGAGTTGCAAGTGTCTGAAATGCCGGTATTCTGTATGATATGCCTGGTTTTACAAAATAAATGTCTATACATATTATCGTTTCTGAGTTGCAAGTGTCTGAAATGCCGGTATTCTGTATGATATGCCTGGTTTTACAAAATAAATGTCTATACATATTATCGTTTCTGAGTTGCAAGTGTCTGAAATGCCGGTATTCTGTATGATATGCCCGGTTTTACAAAATAAATGTCTATACATATGCTCGTTTCTGAGTTGCAAGTGTCTGAAATACCGGCATTATGTGTGATACGCCCCACATTACGGAAGAAATTAAAATAAAGTCAATACAAAACAGAAAAGACGAACAGGACAAAACTAGATAAACCATTTAGAGAGAAGAGATGATAAAAGCACACAGAAACGGATTTATTAATATAAATAAAAAATACTAGACCAAGGAAGAATCTGGAACTGGACTGATTGCCTAAATTATAAAATGACGAATAAGGAATTCTGATGTGGTTTATGTAACCACGCTGTACTGTAATGTCCAATTCCTTGCCACCTTATAAGAAGAGTAGTTCTAATCGTTATCAGTGCAGAAGATAAATACCCATCCCTGATTTTCTGCTCTCGTAAAAATGCTCACTGGTACTGTAAAGAAAATGTAGTTACAAATATTTGTTATACATATTGTACAGGGATGCTTTCTATATTCTTGTTTTTATTCTGTTGTGAGGGGACTGTGAAGTCAAATACGGAAAGATCTACTTTCTTATTATGTCAATATTATTATTGCCAATTACACATGTCGCACTTCCTTTCGCGGAACAATTTGACACGTTTCCCTAATTAAAAATATAACATCGATTTGTACGGATTTCTATGGGTATGTGCTATAAAACAACATTGCATCAGTGAAATGTAAACGGAGATCAATCCGCGTTCCATCCTGCTAGTAGTGCTTCTCATAAGCATGCACGAAGCAAGCTGAACGGGAAATCAAATCCTCTCTCCAAGCAAGTACCTTAAACAAAACCTGTTTCAATGTGTCAGAATGGGCGTGTCTTCCCTTATACAAAGACATATCATTTGTTGAATTTATATGATGGCCTAACTACCTAAACTGCTCGCTTATTTAATCCTTCTTACGCCCAATTATGTTCTTGTACATTTTGTTTTCGTACATTCGCAATTATGAAACCATTTCATTCACACTTTTTTTGGGAATTACTGTTTTTTTTTTTTTATTTAAAAACAACGTTTCGGAGACTGGGCCCCCTCTCCGTACCCAATTAAAAGCCTACTCAGTTGGACCCAATCGATAGAGCTAGTCCTTGTCTCCCAACGTTTCTGAAACTGGATTCTGTCTCCGACCCCAGTTAATCGATAGAGCTAGTCCTTGTCTCCCATCTGAGTAAGTCTCTACCTGAGGACGGAGACAGAGTCCAGTCATCGAAACGTTGTAACAGGACCATAGATAATGTGCAAAAAGTCAATAATTGATTAATACATCACTCAAATAAACTTTTACTTCTTCGATAATGATACAAGATAAAGTTAAGTACACTCTGTGGATACGAACCATATCATGAAGGAATATAGGAGCATGGAGGCAAAGCTCCAAGAATTCTTAACTTTGGTGCTACATGGTGGTGAGCTGTCAAAGTGTAAGGCTGCAGACAAATCGAATCGAAGTGCGAATGAAGCACCAAGAGACTGAAAGGCAGACTCTCTGCTTTACTCGGCTTGACTAGACTCGACTCCTGCGGTGTGACAGAAGTGGGCAGAAATTTTCCTCTAAACTAATGTGTCTACCTCTGTATTATCTCCGTGAGCTGAATTCGATTCGGTTGATGTGGTCACACTCTAACCCATGAATTTACTGGATGGGTTATCCAGGCTCCAATGTGTAACTTACACAGAGGCCTAAGCATTTCCGGGCTTCAATACAGTAGAAATAAGGTTAAGTAATGTTTGTTTATCCGAGATTTATCTTTCATAAAGTGGATTTTTGCTACTCTTACATTTTAGGGGGGAAAATAATCTTGCAATAAGCTACGGCAAGTAAGCTCTACAGGGTTCTGGCGATGGTGTAAGACACTAGGAATTACTGGATATTTGGACTCTGTCCATCGTCCGGTATTATAAAAACACTAGATAACACAACATTTCGGGAACTGGATCTCATATTTCTGTCCTCAGGTGCTGAGGTGGTGGTTAGCTCTTTTTAACGGACCCACCCAACAGATCCAGTTTCCGAAATGTTGTGCTGTGTTTTTAGAATACCGGACGATACACAAAATCCAGAAACCCAGTAATTCCGACGTTATGGCAAATTCAATATTAATTTTCTATTGAATTTGTAGGCCTCAGGGGAATAATCGAGATTCCATCTGATATTAAACAGACAGAACAAGTGTTGAACCTTTTTTCTTTTCGCCATTCGAACGAGACATGATCTCAATTCATCATGCAGGAAGCATTCGACTTCTTGTTTGCAGCAATGGAGTATGGAACAATCTAGTTTTCGCGCTAAATCCCGTCGGATGTACGTTTTCTTTTTTCTTTTTTCATTTTTTTTCTTGATAGCTTGCTAAATCTTAGTAAAGCCGAATAAATGCTTCGAAGCAAGCGATGATACGAACAGCAGCAGGATGAGTTGATTTTAAAGCACAACCAATATTTTGTTGTGAGAACCAGACGTTCACGCTTATGTCAACGCTCGCCACGTACATTCACCTCGGATGCTCACAACCTGTCTCCTCAACATTCATTTCCACGTTTTCGTTCTATTCTTGCTCTGCTTCCAAGCAAAAGTTTCCTTATATATGCCTCTATTATTACTTTACGATGTTGTCATTAGCTGGACGTATAACTCCGAATGATTAAGGTAAAAGCAAAGTTTAGCCAGATCAATCTAATCGACTCTCATGCCCATTTTCTTTAGCCTAGTTCGTTTATCCAGAGGATCCGTCCAGGTCCGAGGCTTTTTGAACATTTTCGTAACAAGCGTTTTTTAATGGTGAGGAGTTGTCAGCCCCACACCCAAACCCCGAGCTGGAGGACCACCCTTTGTCGGCTCTCAGAGACTGCTTATTCAATATACTCTCAGCTTCCCTCCACACCTGGAGGGCGTCTCCTCCATCCGCAACCTGAGAACGCGCGATGCCGTGGTGACAAGGGACCCACCTAGGCTCAGGATAAGGACAAGAGGAGGGCTCTTGTGAACATGGTAATGAACCTTCGGGTTCCATAAAATTCTGAAAAATTCTTGGCTCCTCTAGAAGGGCTCAAATCCATGAATAAGTAAGTAAGTGAAGGCGAAGTTATCGCTGTGCTTAATTAATGAATCTCCATGCCATGAAGACGAAAGGGGTAGTGGAGGTATAGCTCCATCATTCTTTTCTTCCGCACTGGATGAAGGTGAGTGATCAGCTTCACGCTTTACCATCCACTGTACCCATTGGATAGGAGGCTGGGTTGGCACCAGAGACGGTCTGGACGCTGTGGAGAAGGAAGAAATCTTAACCCAGCCATTCATTCCCTACCCCATTACTAAACTAAGCTATCCCGGCTCTCTAGTGCGGAATTATTGGATTATATAATAGATTTGTGAATTTAGTACGACGCACTAAATTTTATATGCGAGATGAAAGCTACAGACGTGGTTATGGAACTGCAGGATGGTCACGAGGAACAGCTCAACAAGAGAATGTGAATTTATGGCTACGAAACTTGTTATACTTCCGCGTAGCTAAGAGAAACTACATATGATGGAAGTTATGTTTGTTTTCCTTCGTTTAATACAAGCGTTATTATGTGAATTAAGAAATACTGTACGTAAGACAGTAAACGGTTTCACACTAAATGTGAAAAGTACAGATGCCGATCATAGTGGCCTCGCGGTCTAAGACTTGAAGTATCTTCGCTCTTTCGAAAACTGGAATCATGGGTTCGAATCCCACTCAAGGCGTGGATGTCTGTGTGTGCGTTTATTCTGTTTGTGTTGTTCCGTGTTGCCTTTCAGTGGACTGATCTCCCGTCTAAGGAGTCCTACCGACTGTGTACATGATTAAGAAACTGAAAAAGCGGCCAAATTCCAACAAAGGACTGTAGAGCCATACATAAAAGTAAAATATAACAGAGTGGAATCTAATATATACGAAACATTTCCACGGTGGGAAATGCTGTGAAGAAAGTGTCCATCCATTTGTCCGCCTGTTCAACTAGCCAGTCACTCATCAATCCACTCACTAAATTATCAATTTGCATAAGCTCGACGTCACAGCGTGTCCTGTACTTGTAAGCATATAGATTAGAATTGGTAACCATTGCTACAACGGTTAGTAGGCCGCTGGGATGTGGCTCAGTTCGTTGCAAAAAGCGAGGAACTGGATACAGATCAATGGATGACATAATGATGATGAAGAGCAATGTGGATCATGGATTGAAACTAGAGCAGCCTCATGGAACGAAGTACTTTCTACTGCATTTGTCGGGACAAACTGAAGTGAACCACGAATATTTCGGCCATGAGCGAGATTAATGTTGTCTCCCTGTCTCAGAGCTAACTATCCAGAACCCAGAGGAACCTGGCTTGCTACCTTAGCCTAGAATGAAAGGAAAAAAGAAAGTAAGCAAAGCATGTATTTATGGGCACGGCACATCTGCTGAACCAACATTTTCCTGTCTTGTGTTAGAATAATTAAGGGTGTCCTTTTTCAATGTCATCGCCAAACACATTTCAAGAGCGCACCTGTTTCGCGTGACCATCGTTCTATTTTGGAACAAGACCAGCCCACGCAACTCTAGACTTTTTTTTTCTTGATTTTTTCAGGATTGTAGCAAGATGCCGGTTCCTGTAATTTCCAGGGTCTCTATTTTGTGTGACATCGTGTTCATCTATAAATGCTACACTGATGATGACGTTGATTTTCTTCCTTCACATACAGTTAAACATGTTCAGTTAATTAGGGTAATATTACAATATTATTAGGCATGTCAGATCATATGCGATATTTGCACGGAGTGAAATTAAGTAATGTAATACCAGTATGCGGAGATCGTGTCTGTCGATATGTCCGTATGTCTGCGTACTGAAAGCCCGAAGTGCTAGTGACCTATGGGGTCTACAACAGAGTCTTCGGTTAAACTTCTTTTTGGTTTTTGTCGGTCAGACACAACGTCTGCTCTATAACCTGAATATCTAAACAAATCAATAAAATTCCTGTACCACGGACGTTTTCTTTCCTAAACAAAGTTGCTATCCCCTCCACCACGACGTTCGTTCGAAACAATACTGCCAACCACTATATCAGATTTGGTCGACAAAACATGCTAACCATTCTATCGCAATATTTGATCGACAAAACTTGCTAACCACTCGACAACGACCTTTGTTCGAAATAAAACTGCTAACCGCTCTATCACGTTTGATCGACAAAAGTTGCTAACCACTCGACCAAGACGTCTGTTCGAAAAAAAAAATGCTAACCACTGAACCACGTTTGGTCGAAACAAAATTTGAATTCTACGTTTCTTCTCGCAGCGGTGACTATGAAGATTGTGACACCGCTACCGAGGAACGTGCTGCCTCTACCTTCAGGGTAGCTCTACCCTTTAGAACCCTACATTTCAATTTCATTCGAGAGATTTTCAAGCTTCTGTTTCAACTGCAGATTCTGTTTGTACGCAAGCGACCGCTGTCGCTTTCTTATTATGAATGTTAAGACAAAGTTGTTCAGCAAATTTCGTGACGTAACAGCCCTCAAAGAAGAACTAAATTATTATATAACCTCTGTATACATTACGTGACAGAACATACGTCATTTTATACCTGCACTGAAAGCACCTATTTACTGCACACCGTTCTCTCTCCTCATCATATTCTTCTGTTCCAAAGGACATAATTTTTATTCACAAATTACATGACATCACTATATCAGTACGGCAGTGCAGCATCCAATAATACGTGGGGATGGTAATGGAAGGTGAGAACAGGGGGTCTAGATACGATAAAGGTACTTACATTAGTGTTGTATTTTAGCGTCCTGTTGCACTGATTTTCATCCATGATATGTATACAGTGGCCGTCTTGTAGTGCACTCAGTTTCACCTGTTACTTCACGACATCTTTCGGCAACATAGTGCCATCATCAGGTGTCCTAATTACGCTAATCTATTTCATTGCTTGCCTTTATAAAATTATTTAAAAAGAATTTAAAAAGTGAATATTTGTCAACTATAATGAATTTGCACACACTAAAACTTGTTAAGATTATTCATCTCATGTGACCCACTTAGTTTTATGTTGTTGTTCGTCGTCATATGTTTGATTTTTGTTTTCGTTTTGTCTGATTTAATCTTTTGATTATGTTTGTGTCGTATCCGTTGTTATGTAGTATGTTTTAATAGTGTTCTTCTCTATTTGTTTTCCTTTTTCTGTTATTGGGCATGTGTAGAGTCTATTTATTAGGTAATTAATACCTGACAATTTGTGCTCGAATGGATGGCACGAACTGTTAGGTATTATGATGTCTGTTTGTATGGGTTTCCTATATATTGCGAATTTCAAACTATCTTCATTGCGATATATTGTTATATCTAGAAAGTTAATTGATTCTTGTTGTTCTCTTACAATGGTGAACTTTATAGTTGGTTGCAATTCATTAATTTCTTTGAGTGTATGTTCTATGTTTGTTATTTTTTTATGATATATTATTAATATGTCGTCGACATATCTGAAGTAGGCTCAATCCTACAAGCTCAAATATCGCGTATAAAAAAACGAAATAAAATTCCTATACAAAAAGAAAGAACAATTAAATACGCAACTTTACCACAAACACATACACAACTCAAACACATGGCAAAATGTTTGGAAGAGTATAGATGACGCAATAAACCAAAAGCCATAACACGAAATGTAAACAACATATTTAAAACAACAACAAAAGCTAAAAAACATGGAAGAAACCCAAACAGCAGCGAACAAGCTTAACAACACAACTTATACACGTGTAAAAATTGTCCAAACACACACTTTACACAAGACGAAATCCAACCCTTAAACAAAGGGTTAAAATACAACTTACACTATAAAAATAAAAAATGGATTGAAACATTAGCTCTCGAAGCAGAAACAGCAATAAAAAAACTAAACATAACAGAATACAACTACAATAGACACGTAGTTGCGAAACAAAAGATTTTAGCAGAAACAAAGAAATTCATAATAATTATAATAGCAAGAGAGAATGAAAAGTAGCTATGAATATAAAGAGAAAAATGATAGATAACAGATTAATAGTAACAAAAGCAGACAACGGTAAAACATTAGTAATAGTAACAGAAGAAGAATATCAACAAAAAATAATGACATTTATATAAGAAAATAATTTTACACTAATTAACAAAGACCCAACACAACAATCATCATCATCATCAGTAATCTGTCAAGACGACAGGTCCACAGTCTCTTTCAAAACAATTCCTCCACTTAATGCGATCTAGAGCTTTCTCCTTCAAATGACAGTATCCTCTTCTGTCCCCAAGGTCATCCAGCATCTTCTTACGTCTTCTTCNTGGTAAAAAGATTCTTCTTCTTGCTAAATGCAGCTTTTGCCATGGCAATCCTGGATTTAAAACACAACAATACCAAAACATAATTAAACAAACAATAAAACTATGCACAAGTACAATACAAAAAGAACAAAAATGGAAATACAAAAACATGAACACTACAGCCCCAAGTATACACGCGACAATAAAGCTACATAAGCATAACACATCCATTAGACCCGTAAACAATTGGAGACATGCTCCAGCATACCAAATAGCAATACTAATGTCTAGAACACTAAAAGAATATTTACAATTACCAAATGTATATAATATACATAACTCAAAAAAACTAATGAATGATTTAAACACCATAATTATAGATGAAAACATAAGATTATGTTCTTTTGATATAGAAAACATGTATACAAATATACCTCAAAAATATAATGAAAATAAGTAAGAACATAATACAACACAGTCATAACATAAACACAAATATACAAAGTGAAATTATGTGCATATTGAACACTATACTGAACCAAAATTATTTTCAATATGAAAGAAATTTTACAAACAAACAGATGGTTTAGCTATGGAAGCTCTAACATCTGCAATTTTAGCAGAAATATATATACAGAACATGGAACACACACAAATATACGACATATTAATGAAACAGAACATAATCGGATATTTCCGATATGTTGACGACATACTAATATTATATGATATAAACAAAACAAATATTGACGACATGATTATAGAATTTAATAAACTGCAACCAACGATAAATTTCACAATAGAGAAAGAGAACAATAAATCTATAAATTTCCTAGATATAAGAATATATACAGAAACAGAAAATTTGCAATTTTCAATCCACCGCAAACACACAACAACAGACATAATAATACCAAGTGACTTATGTCATTCACAAGAACACAAGATATCTTGTATTAAGTACCTTATTGATCGAGTAAATAATTACCCCATCACCAAAGTAGCAAAAGATACTGAAATAGCCACTATAAATAACATACTCGTAAACAATAAGTACAACACAGATATAATTGCTAAAATAACTACAAATAAAAGAAACCAAAACATTGCAAAAAACAGAACATCACAGAGAATTCAGAAGAACAAAAAACGAAATGGGCAACATTCACATACATAGGAAAATAAACAAGAAACATTATAAAAATATTTCGTGACACAAAATTAAAAATAGCATTTAGAACTAAGAATAATTTACAACATATTTCAAAATCAAAAACACAAACGGGTAACTATAACAAAAGTGGCATATACAGAATGAAATGCCTAGATTGCCCCATGGAATATATAGGACAAACTGGGAGAAAATTTAATACCAGATATAAAGAACACATACAGGACATAAGGCACAATAACAGCAATACAGGATACTCGGAACACATATTAAACACAGGACATGCATATGGTACAATAGAAAATACTATGGATATCATAGCAACAAATAAGAAAGGACAATATTTAAACACATTAGAAAACTAATATATATACAGAACAACAAAGAAAAACACATATGAACAATATAAATAAGGAACTATATAACCCAATATTTCAGGAATTACACATAATTTACACAGAACAACATAACACAACCCCACCACTTCTCCCCATCACATCTACCACTACCACGTCATAACTCAATCAATACGAAGACACACACACACACACATCCAACATTACAACACTCGCAGCTAAGGAGGGAACACACATCACAAGACACTGTGAGTAGTAAACATTATAATACAACACATAACAGATAGAAGCCGAAAGTAATAATAATAAGTACCTTTTTTCACGTTGCAGGTTTACGCAGAATATAAGAAAAACGACCCCCATAGTGGAAGAACCACATGCAAGTTTTAATTATGACACATAAGATGAATAATCTTAACAAGTTTTAGTGTGTGCAAATTCATTATAGTTGACAAATATTCACTTTTTAATTCTTTTTAAATAATTTTATAAAGGCAAGCAATGAAATAGATTAGCGTAATTAGGACACCTGATGATGACACTATGTTGCCGAAAGATGTCGTGAAGTAACAGGTGAAATTGAGTGCACTACAAGACGGCAACTTACATTAGGCTGGGGAAATACAGGGAAACTTTGGCCACTGGTGAATACAGTATAGTTCTATCATACTAAACGTTAAATAAACATCACTGTTGTATATAATTGTACCTGTTTATAGCCAAGAATATACAAGAATTTACAGTGTGTTCATATTCTCTGTATTGTAGTGCATGTTAGGGGGGTGCAGAAAGGCTGAGGAACGTAACCTACGTATTTCTTATGTTTCTTATGAAGATGTATCCGCTTGAAGGTTTAACGCATTCACAACAAAAAGTAAAAAAAAAATACGCCCATTGGCTTTGCTCTATCTGTCTGCCTATATGTCTGTCCACATGTGAAAACTCGAGAACCGCTAAACGGAACTGGGGAGCTCTACTAACACATGTCAGCACATTGCAATTTTTATTATGGTCGGACAGGAAAACTAACACTCTATATGAATGCATTTATATGTGCAGCTAACTCCGTGGAGCTAAGCCCTTCTTGAGAAGCCAAAAGTTGCTGAGCCACTCAAGAATTTCCAAATATTTTATGGGACTCGAAGGTTCATTACCGTGTTCACAAGAGCTCTGTAATGTTCCCTGTCTGTCTGTGTACCCCCGTAATTATTTACGCTTATGAGGTTTATAAGATCATTTTGCTCTCTGTGTATCTGTTTAGCCCCCTATTTTTTTTTTTNTCTCTACGGTCTGTATCCTATCAAAGGAAGGCAGTTGACTACTTCTTCCCAGAACTATTTTTCTTCTTGTATGACACCATAGGTTAATGCTGTCAGAGCTTTCCCGGTTTCCGGGATTCGGAATCTTTTTGGTAGCGTTTGATTGGGCCCCTTGGACGATGAATGGGTTTTAGTAAGTTAACGTGGACACCATGATCCAAAAAGTAATCCTTAATTAATAAATAGCAATGCTTGCATTTAATCATAAACTACGAAGAGTTTTTCTTTTGAACGGACGAAACGAGGCGTGCGTCTCTTTCCTGAGTTCTAGATTCGTATCTTTCTTCCTTGTCTTCGTATCACTTTGAAGTCTAAATTACGTAAAATGTAAAAGTCGCAACCTGTAGCAACACTGTAACAGTTTCTTTTAGTCTTCCATAAGATAAAATCAGCTCTAAAATAAGAAAGAAAAAACGTATGAATGAGTTAGCTTATTCGTCACAGTTGGGACGGTGACTTTTTCCCCAGTTGGCGCGGTACAGTTGAAAGAGATGAAATTTAAACTGTCTCTTGCGTGCCAAGGCTGTCTGCCGTTCATATAAATGCCGGTAATCAGTCTAATGGTCTGCACTGCAACTTACGAGTATCTTATTCAGTTGAATACATATGCTACAAGGTTGTGGGATCCTGTCTGTCTCAGTATTTCAACATTTTCTCATAATATTACCGTCTCTAGTGAGCAGGATACGAAAGAAAATTTACTCTACTTAAAATGGAACAAATTTTCCAAATAATGGTGCTTTTAATAAATTCGAACGATGGACAAATTCCAGCAGATACACGACAGCCCCGACAAAGTCCAAGCGACCAGCTACAAGAGAGCTCGGGAATTCTTCATACACCGTATGATAGCATCTCGACAATATTCCCACTACACCCAATTAAAAGCCGATTAAATGCAAGATAACGCATGTGAACATAAAAGAGTTCATAACATCATACCCACCTAGGTAGGAACCAGACCAGAGTGACCATTATGTTAGGGAAATAAGTAATAGATACATGCATATATTTTAATATTAATTTCGAACTTACTTTAGCCTTCAACTAGATATATACTAACAAAGCAGTCTTCTGGGATTTGGCACCGTGTATATGTGGTGTTAACCAATGTTTCCATCTTCAAGGTAGAAGGAAAAAC
>NW_019723906.1:1313712-1355223 GCF_002891405.2 Cryptotermes secundus
ATAAGAAATCCTAAAGCGAAGAGACCGTGAGAACCGATATTTACCGGTTCTCACGGTCTCTTCGCTTGCGGATTTCTTATATTTTTCCTTCTACCTTGAAGATGGAGGCGATACTCTCCTCCGAAACGTCGGTTTAACACCACATATACACGGTGCCAAATCCCAGAAGACTGCTTTCTTCATAGTCACAGCCGTGAAAACCTCAAATCTTACATAGATATATATTAATTTATAAAATTACATTAAATACCAATATAATTGGAATAAACAGCAGATAATACCAAGAGTTTCGTTACCATGCATAATGTTACACGTTATATAGTCGTATTCAAAATATGGGTCCGTATTAAAATAAGTTCAGGACCTAAACACAAACAATATATCTGATGATGATCCAATAAGGGTCGAAACATATTGTGTTCTAAGTTTTTTCAGACTTTAGTGTAAATAATTTATAGTTTGATATTTATATAAGAAACTGTTGTTTCAACAGACGTGAAAGTACTCAATGTCCAAGAGACCAGTTTCAAACAATATACTCTTATTTACGACTTGAGATTCTCACCGCGGTGGTTATGAACTGTTCTAGGGTATAGTGTCGTGTAGTCTGTTGACTACAAGCAAGCTTGCTGCGTGCTTCACGCTGGTTTCTTGCTTGGCTTATTCACCGTCCCTGAAGACTGACATGATATGTTGCTCTGAAACGTCAGTTGACTTCAACGGAATATACGGCGTTACGTCCCGGAAGAAAGAAGAAACGGAATCGTTTTGTATGAAGGGGGCAACAGACGATAAGGCAAGGTAAAGCTATCCCTGTAACAGGCCTTGGAAGCCCATAGGCTTGTGAAAAGTCGAGACTCGCACATTTCCTCTAGAAAATCGGCTCACAGATGGCGGTGAGGTTGTAAACCTTACGCACAGACCGCCCTTTACCCCCATGAAGATTCCTGGTACTCATTTCTGTTAAAGGTTGAGTCGACCCCATGGCCATAGTGCGACTGGAAGGATCAGGTCAATTGAAAAATCTATTGACCTCATCAGGAATCGAAACCGCGACCTTCGGCTTGCAGCGTAGTGCCTCAACCAACTGTACAAAGGAAAACAATTAAAAATATCTGCCTTGGAGAAAGCCAAGAGGAATTTCGGATGTTCATTTTTGCATCGATAGACAGATCCCAGACGGTTTCCTTTTGCTTTGGAAAGTATGTTGCAGAGTTGAGGACTGTTACTTCGCTGTGCGTAATAATGACGTAAGAGGGATCAGTGGTGTGTGTGAGGAGTTGCATGACTTCCAGAGCCGTGAGACAGATAAATATGGTCGTGCGTCCTGCGGGACCCGGGACCAAGAATGACGCTGGCGAGGACCGGCAGCAATTTACCCAACCGACCGAAAGTACTTAAGCCTTAAGTAACACTCCACAGCAACATATCACGTACGTTCAGGCTCAGAACGAGTTCTTGGAGTTCATATTTCTTTCTCAAAATCTATTTATTACCGTAATTTTTCATTTGGAGCCTGTTTTCCTTTCTTAAGGAAAATCCTCATCTATATCTACGTCTCTGAAGTTGGCTCATCCTTTCAAATTTTCCAACTCAAATTCTCTATACATTTCACGTTTCTCCCATATGAGCTAAATGTGCCACCAAACTCCACCTTATTTTTATTATCCTATAATTGTCGAAGAGTACAAATTATGAAGCCCATAATTATGTAATTTTGCCTTAACCCACTGTTGCGCTTATCGTTCATTCTGCATGAGCGTCTTCATATATCACTGACATCCAACCAATTAAATTGAAATCACGAATTATAATGAGAATCAATAGACAGCAGACAACAGATTATAGCAGCCACTATCATTTAACGTTTGTCTTGGAATGAAGAAAATTTCTGTAGCTGAAGAACTCGCCACGCCAGTTGGCTGAAGAAAAGATCTCTCAGTAGGTGTGTTGCCTTGTCAAGTACTCTCGCCTCATTACGCAGATGGTTCACTGTTCAGTATGCAGACACTAGCGCCAACAAAATGATTATTCTAATTCACTGCGATTATCTGTCACGATAAACATTTAATACCACGACCTGTGGGGAGAATTAAGTACTCCACGAGCACAATGAACGCCTGCTCCAACTTAACCTTGCCTGTGTCACGAGATTCAGAGCTAATGAAGATTTTGCATGGATATTTGTCATAGGAGAAACCTTTATATTTTGACAGAAGATTTAATTAAATATTCTGACATAATGCCTCGGTTGATGGCGTCTCTAATGGTTCCTGTCACTTGGATACTTTTATTCAGACGTTTCGTGATGTTGTACGAAAAGCTGATGTTGCGCAAGGTTGCTTACGGTTCAAGTGAGCATAAGTTCCTTTAATGAACTGCAAGTGAACTAGTCGTCATTCGTTGTTCCTTCTTCAGAAATATTTAAGCCATTCTAACATCCAACGTTTCAGAATACCGCTGCTCAGTATCTATACCGCACTACGAGTTCAGTTCCTGACAGTTACAGCCGGAAGCATGGAGAGTAATGCATGATATTTGGAGTAATACATATCATACTGCATCATCTAGACCAGTTGCTAAGTAATGACTCTGTAAACAACGTCAGTTGCTTGGCAACAGATTCCTAACAAGCACCAATGGAGTAAATGGGAAGAGGTGTGTTGTAAGCGGTCCGTGCGACAGCACAGTTTCAGCACTGGAACCATATCCTGAGGGCAAAAGGAACTGAGGGTCAACAGATCTAAAAACGCAACGAGTGTCATGTACAGGTAAAGGTAAAAGTGTCCCTGTGCTTAATTAAGCACCACGCCCTGAATACGTATAGGGGAGTGGAGGTATATCTCCACCATTACTGACCTCGGCAATAGATGGAGGTAAGTTGTCAGCTTCGTGCCCAGGGAAAGAACTCCTGGGACCCAGTGGATAGGAGGCAAGGTAGGCCCCAGAGTCTGTCTAGACGTTATGGATGCCGCTATCCGGACTCGAACGACGGCTGGCCAGCCAGCAGCACAACCCTACATAGACTGAGGTATCCCGGCTCACGAATGTCATGTACAGATATCAATGTGTTATTGATTTCGTAAACATTTGATTGCAATTCACAGTATATAAACTATTATCCCTAGAAGCAGATTATGACAGACTTAGTCCAACAACAGGAATTTTCATCCACGCGGTTCCGTACACAAGGCGTGATTTACCCTGAAAAATGTTATAATTGACAATGATGATTGGAACTAGTAGTTACTATAGGATTCTGATGATGGTGTATAACACACAGAGATATTGGATTTTCGGACTTTGTCCTTCCTTCTGATTTTTTTAAGATAACTAAGAAAAACACGACGTTTCGGAAACTGGATCTGTTTCCGTCCTCAGGTTCAGTGATTGAGGCTAGCTCTTTCTAAGGGACCCAACAGAATAGGTGTTTTCCCTCACCTGAGGACGGAAACAGATCCAGTTTCCGAAACGTCGTGTTTTTCTTAGTTATCTTAAAAAAACCAGGAGGATGGACAAAGTCCGAAAACCCAATATCTCTGTATGATTGGAACTTTTTGAAATGAGCATAATACATGAGAAAGATATTCGCAAATAACTGTATTAAGTATCTGCCTTGAGGAGCGAGAAGCAAAACCTTACTTACTTACTTACTTACTTACTTACTTACTTTCTTACTTACTCATGGAGCTGAGCCCTTCTTGAGGAGCCGCCAATTCTGCAGCTACTCAAGAATTTCCTTGCATTTTATAGAACTCGAAGGTTCATTACAGTGTTCATAAGAGCCCTCCATTGGTACGTATTCTGAGCCAGATCAATCCAATTCATACCATCCCATCTCTCTAAGATCAATTTTAATATTGTCCACCCACTTACGCCTTGGACTTCCCCGTGGTCTCTTTCCTTTTGGCTTTCCCACCAATGTCCTATATGCATTCCGCTTCTCGTTCATTCTTGCTACATGCCCTGCCTTATAAACCTGTCCTTATAAACCTTTCACAAATTGAAAATACAACGGTTTGAAACACGCATGTATACGCCTCGACAAGTAGGCCCCGCTCGTCCGAAAAGGCGACATATGTAGCTTGCATTTCTGTTAAGTAGCCAGCGACCGGATGCAGGTTTTGGCACTGCTCCGGCCACATTCTGAGTATTCTTAGGCACCAGGACTTCCGATATCTTTGCCACAGCCCTCACCGCTTCGTTTGGCTGCAGGCCTAGTAATTCAAGCCTTCAGTATAAGAAATCATGAGAGATTTAAATTCACCGTGGGTTATTTTGTCCCCCCACCACCAACAAATTATTATAATTTAGGCTTTTCCTCTCCTCCATAGCATTCAGACCGGCGCCGGGACCCAACCAGCCTCCTATCCAATCGGTACCGGGGAGTCTGTACCTGGAGGTAAAGAGGCTGGAGAGTGAAGCTGATCAGTCCTCTCCATCTAGTGTCGAGATCAAGAATTGTGAAGTTATAACTCCATTCCTTCATACGTCTTCATGGAGTTGGACTTAATTATTTAAGCACAGGGACAATTTTAACTTTTTATCTTTTTTTTACGAAATGGCCCTGTTTATTTCCTGCTTTGACCTGGACATTCACACTGTCATTAAAAATGCGATGAATGCATTCCATCTATTATTGCAATACCCACAGATGTGTTTGTGTACTATCTGGAAAAGTTTGAAATGTGAAGCAAATAATTCCACAACACCTTCAGCAGTAACAGGGCATCAAATGATATGATGATTTAATGAATGATGAATTGCAAAGGCTGTGAACAGAAAGAGTCCTGACCTAATTTGAGCTATTTTTCCGCCATTTTGAAAGAGGAACTGAGAAAATACACGATAAACCCCAGGATAACTGCTGGCCCGGCTGAGATGCAAGCCATATACTGGGAAACGACTGTTGCCTCTCATTTACCTGGACAGACGAATATCACGAAAATTGTCAATCGTGATCAGAAGAAGGGACCTCCGGCATGTGGAGCAGAAGTAGCACCTCGAGACCCGGTTGCTTTCAATGCGAGAAAGAAGAAATATATAATTTTAATGTCATGTACAAATATTGAATTTGACTTCATAATTTCTCGGAAGAAAAAATAGAGTACATCGATATGAGGTAAAAAAAAGGTAAAGTCCCCGTCCTTAACTAATTAAGCACTAGTCCATGAAGGCATATGGGGGAGTGGATGTACAGTTGTATAAGTACATATTCTTGACCTCGGCACTAGCTGGAGGTGAGTGGTGAGCTCCACGCCCCAAGGAAATAGTCCCCCGGTACCCACTAGATAGGAGGTTGGGTAGACCCCAGAGCCGGTCTGGACGACGTGGAGAAACATCGACACACAAAGCATGAGTCATGCAATGTATACTGCAAAATGTTCGTCTTCTGGACATGTCGTATTTCATGATATCAGATTTAACTTGACCGCCAGAGGTGCTTCTCACAAAATCTTCAGAACCATTAGTGTCCAACCAGCGGGCTGCACGTGTCCGGCGGACGGCTCGCAGACGAAGTACACAAATTAAAATATTGAAATATTAAAATTTACCAGCTTATAGATATTGGAAAAGCAGTGGCAAAGCAAAGTTCTGATCTTCTTTTGCGTTGGTTATTTAACGATGCTCTCAGCATCGATATTATATAGCTTAGATGATAGGATGCCGGTCACCGTAGCCGAGCGGTCTAAGGCATGTACTGTCTTCTCTCGCTCGGAAGCCGGGATCGTGGGTTCGAATCCCACTCAGGGCATGGATGTTTGTGTGCGTTTTTCTGTGTTTGTCTACAGGTAGAGGCCTTGCGAAGAGCTGATCACCCGCCCAAGGAGTCCTACCGTATGTGTAAGATCTAGAAAAACCGAAGTGAACGGAGAAGTTCATGGAGGTAGGCCTAGGCCCACTGGGGCTGTAGTGCCAAGGAAAAAAAAAAAGAAATGATAGGATAATTAACGAATGTGGAATTGTTTGAGGCTGGGGAAACTGAAGAGGCCAGAGAAAACCAGCTCCAGTGCCTCTCTCTTCACTACAAATCATACACGGCCTGGTTTGTTATCAAACCCGGGCCTTCGGTGTGGGACGCTGGCGACTAACAGGCTGAGCTACTGCACGCAGGAGGTTGAGCAAAACATTTAGAGAAACCGATAAGAAAAGACAGAATGGATTTTGTAAATCAATAATACATATATAGTAGGAGTTCACGGATTTATAATGTCTGAGGTACCTGGTCTGGAGGTCTCATTTCAACAGTTTCCGGAGAATCCTCAAGGAAACAACTTATAATTGGGAAGGGAAGGAAAACGAGCTATATCTGTGCGTTGCAGCGTCCCAACTCTGGAGCTCAGGATCTCGTCAGAATTATTTACAAAACGCATATAAATTTTATTATATTTTATTTATAAAAATTTGTAATACAAGATAACATTTGGTTGATTTTTATGTTACATAACGATTATACGTACAATGCTAATGCTAGTTTGCGCCGAAAAATGAAGATGGATAACGATTCTTCTTCAAAAATGTGTCTATTCCTGTGACATCTAACCCTTGTAGCCATATCCCAATCCGTAGCTACTGCCATGAAGTCCGCCGAGTGAACTGGGTACGTAGATTCCTTTCAATGAACTGGAACCATATCCAGCACTGGATCCCAGGCTCAAAGAGCTTCCGTAAAGTCCTCCAAGTGAGCTGGAACCATATCCAGCACTGGATCCCAGGCTCAAAGAGCTTCCGTAAAGTCCTCCAAGTGAGCTGGAACCGCTGTAAAGTTTTCCAAGTGAGATGGAACCTCCATAACCATAGCCCAGACCTGCAAGAGATCCCGAGCTGTACAGGCCACCAATAGACCCGCTACCAATGGAAGACCCCAAACCTACTGTAGCAAGAGCTACAGGTTGAGACACAGGGACAGCTACAGGCTGAGACACAGGGNCAGCAAGAGCTACAGGCTGAGGCACTGAAACAGCTACAGGTTGAGACACAGGGACAGCTACAGGCTGAGACACAGGGACAGCTACAGGCTGAGGCACAGAGACAGCTACAGGATGAGGCACAGGAACAGCTACTGGCTGGGGCACAGGAACTGCTACAGGGACAGGTTTGGGGACTGAGACAGGGTATGGACGAGGGACAGGGACGGCATGGGGCACAGGGACAGGAACAGGTCGATCCACCGTGACTGGATACGGTTTCGGGACCTCAACCCGAACGGGATGAGGCACAGCAACTGGATAGGGACGAGGGACGGACACGGGGTATGGGGACGGGACTGGCACAGGGACAGGTCTGTTTACAGTGACTGGAACGGGGTGAGGTACAGGGACAGGGACTTGTTGTGTTATTGTAGTCACGCGGACGGGAGAGACAGCAGCGGTGAGCCCAATGGCACCAGATCCGAGTCCAAGTCCTCCGCTGCTAAGGGCAAGTCCTCCGCTGGAGAGGCCAATTCCTCCGCTGGCGAGGGCGTATCCCCCACCATAGCCTGCTAGACCAATGCTTCCTGCATGGCCCAAATCAATACTACCGATGCCTTGGCCCAAGGCCAACCCCGATCCACCATACTCCAAACCGAGCACCCCTCGCTTTGTCTGCTGTTTGCTGGGTTTCCCAGATTCAGAGATGGCGCCAGATACGGCCAGTGCCAGTACTAGAGAACAGATCTGAAACAAGTGAGATAACGCAATCATCTGAAGAGACGACTCACTGTGACCGATGGTTGAGAAATATTATCATACGAAATAAAAGTGATTATTATCATCCGCGCAATTAACCGAAGAAACCTTGCAATGTTACGCGTTTGCGTACTGTGGATATATGATTCTGTTCTGAAAGATAAAGTCTGCGGTAGTTTCACATAATTCTCCCCTCTATGGAATTAAGCATTTTAATATGTTCTTGCACTGCAACGAATTAACAAATCGAAAACTTCAGAGCACTTTCATCTACCAACCGATGTTAGTAGCTACGTCTTTCATTGGAGACCTACATTTGTTCCTAAATATTAGTGTTATGCAAACAAACAAATAAAAATAAACTCGGTGGTTTTAGTCCGCATGTGAATTATACCGACCGAGCGACCGCCCCTTGTCAGCGAAGTTAGTGCCAACTTTAGCGAATAGAGGGTATCGCCTGGTCAGCGCGACGAAACCTCACGGCCGTTAATTTCGGGTTTCTAGACCGGAGCCGCTACTTTTCCTTCCAATTAGCTCCTCAGTTATCCTCACGAGACTGAGTAGACCCCATTCCATATCCACTACTTCTCATTAAATCTGGTAGCGCAGGGGATAGAACTCAGGTCCTCTGGATCTGTGGGCAGGAACTCTGACCACTAGACCACAGCGGTGGTAAAATCTCAGTTTCATACCTGAGAATTTCGAAAGACTACTCTGTGAAAATTATAATGAATATTTGGACTATATATAAGCAGAGAATTTCCTGAATAGCTAAGAAACTATTATTTTGTTAAGAATTCTGTTGTATGGAGTTATTTAATTTAATGACATTTTAATGACAATCGACGCATCAAGGTCAGAGTAGCGGTAGCGGCAGATTCGTATTGGGGAGATTCTCGGTTACAGTCTCGGCCAGGACATTGACTATCCTGACTGAGGTTTATCCTAGTCTTCCTCAATCATTCTATACAAATACCAGGATAGACTTCAATTATGCCGCGACCAATCCTTCTGAATCCTTTCCAATTCATCATTCATCTATCTACCATTCGACGTTATACCGTCTATCCACTGACAAATATCTCACAAGAAGACAATGCTACAGGGTTCCTCTGATACTTTTGATAAGGAATAACTCAGAACTTAATAGAATGACAGAAGAGCTGAAGGAACCTCCGAGTGCCCCAACTAGGCTACACCATATGGAACTCGGAACTCAGCTGTTTTAGCAAGGTGACACAAGCTCCAATGCGCAGGGCTCAAACTCGTGAAGTTCTAAAACTGAATCTCTGTCTGGACATCGGTTATCCTAAAATGTTTGTGCTCTTCCTCAGTTGCTCCAAATAACTTCCAAGATAATACCTCGATTCGGCCACGGTTTCTTCCTTTCAGATCCTTTCCAATTCAGCAACCATCAAACAACCTACCATTCGGCCCTATACAGTTCGAATTCGCTATATAACCAACAATAAATGGAGAAATGATTTCTTTTAATACTAAACACAAATTCGTTTTCCTCCGAATAGCTTTTGATATCTGAGGCCTAGTGAATTCTGCGGGTGCTTTGGTACTCAAGAGTATCCTTACGTTCGATTTTGATTTCCGGGTCTCTGGAAATATAAATGTTATTTTAAAGACGTAGATCAAATGAAGAAATTATGTATTGCTTACCAGAACAGTCTTCATCTTCACGTGTGTTGCTAAAGCTGAGCTGGGACTGCTATGTTTGCAGCAAATTCGCGATGCTTTATATACGGAAGTATTCGAACTCGTTGCCATAGGATGAACTGGTTAATGCTGGAAGGGGTGGGTGGGTGGTGCCGGGGTGGGTCAGTTGGAAAGGGCACTCCCTTGACATCTGGAACCAGATCGGCTATCTGTCTCACAAAAGCAACTCGCTAGAAGGGGCACATCGTGTTCCTCCCCAACTTTCACTCGTTTAATTCCCACCTCATCTATCTCTCCTGACCATCCGCTCTCCTATACTCTACCGGTCTAGACTTGATTCAATGTGTAGCACTTTCAGTGCAGAATAATTTACTGCAGGAAGAACTGGTTATTATAGTTTCCGTCTATCCACGGAAGTCATGAATCCAATCAGTATCAGAGGCTAAGTATGAAGGTTTCTGACCGACATTTTGGACAAAGTCCAAGTTTTTTCAAACTACAGTCTTTAAGGAATTGGTTCTGTTCCATTAGGCGATGGACTGTAAAGTTGGATCCTAGTTCAGCTTTGCTAACAGACCGAATGGAGTAGGATTCCATACCTCAGGTTTCCAGCTGATGAAGGCAATGGTCACTTTCCGAAACGCTGTGTTCTGAAAATGTGGGATGATGGTCTGTATTCAAAATATCAGTTAGAAGTAATGATGATTCCGAAGGCTCGAACGATTTATCCAACAACAGGAACAATAATAATAATAATAATAATAATAATAATAATAATAAGTGTAAAGGTATCCCTGTAACAGACCGTGGAAGCCCGTAGGGTTGTGAGACGTCGAGGTTCCCATATTTCCAAGACATTCGTCTCACAGACGGCGGTCAGGCTGTCAGCCTTACGGGCCGGCCGCCCTTTACACCCTAGGAGGATAGCTGGTACTCATTTCTGTTAGAGGCTGAGTCGACACCAGGGCCATAGTGCGGCTGGAAGGATTAGATCAATTGAAAAATTCAATAAACTCGCTGGGACTCGAACCCGCGACCTTCCGACTTGTAGCATAGTGCCTCAGCTAACTAGACTTCCAAAAAAACAAACTCCGTGGTTTTAGTCCGCAAGCGAACTATACCAACCGAGCGACCGCCTCTTGTCAGCGAAGTTAGTGCCAACTTTAGCAGGTAGAGAGTGTCGCGTGGTCAGCGCAACGAATCCCCACGGCCGTTAATTTCCATTTTCCAGACCGGAGCCGCTATTTCCTTGAAATAGCTCATCAATTATCCTCACTAGTCCGAGTGGACCCCGTTCCAGACGCTTAATTTCTCAGAAAATATCTTGTAGCGCTGGGAGTCGAACCCGGACCTCTGGATCTGTAGCCAGGAACTCTGACCACTAGACCACAGAGGCAGTCGCGTGCCAAATAATAATAATAATAATAATAATTACTATACGTATTCATATTTCTAAGTCTACCTTTCGTGAACTGAGAAGTTCATGGAGGTAGGCCTAGGCCACTGGGGCCGTAGTGCCAAGGAAAAGAAAGTCTACCTTTCTCTGGGTTATTTAACGATGATGTTAGTACCTAGATTATAGAGGGTCAAATTGGAAACGATATGAAGGGAATCAGTCGTGACGTAATCGGATTATATCCCAGATTTTACTTATATCGATGAGGAGAATTGCGAAAAAAGTCTATCAGAATACCTGATGTTCAGACAGAGATTCAAACTGAGTTCTCCCAAATACAAATCCAGGGCGTTACCGCTAAGCCAACCCGCTCAACTCCTCTTCTCGCGTTACCATTTCTACAAGAACAAAAAGTTAACTGGAATTAGAGACATTTAGATCGTGGTCACAAACGTCACAAATGCATCACAGCTGCATATTTCAAAAGTGCATGAATATTAATGATTCAAGCACTAAGAACAAATAAGAAAAATTCAGTTGGGGGTGAGGTTCTGACGATGAACAGTTCTGTCTTTTGAGTTGTAACGCGAGTAGTTCGGAGAAAACCCAACGCTTCGGAGGAACATAACGCCTCTATCGTCAGGGTCGAAAAAGTAAGTTAAGAAATTGTAGGCGATACGATCCTCCGAAACGTCGAGCTCTCTCTAAAATACATTGCCTTACAACCCAACAGACCCTATTCATCAAGAAAGACTAAATTTTCTTTTGCATGTGTCCACAAATTTAGTTCCATGCCTGACACCTTCAGTCTGTAAAGAGTTGACACAAAGTGGAGGGTCTCGGTTGAAATTACTGATTATTTAACCCAGCTGTTTCAACTGTTTATGTTATATAGTACAGAATGACAGGATGCTTTATGAGTGATGAATTTGGAAGGATGTGGAAATTGTCATCATGTTATTTGCCTGGAAGTTACGGAAAGACACGAGATACTTCAAGACAGGACTGAAGGTGTCCGGAAATACGTATAAACCCCTTTCTTCCCAAATACTAAAAGAAATGCTAAACACTTGGTTGTCACTTTCGGTAGCATGGGATCGATTCTAGGCATATTTGTCATATATTTTTGTTTCCAGCTGTGTGCATTAACGTTGAGACTTCATTCCTGCAAACAAACCTACAAAGAAACAAACTAACAGATGATGACTGACTTCCGAGGTGTGATAACTGATTGCTGCTTCTTTCTTACTCGGCTTACTCTTCGACCCTGAAGATGCAAACAGTAAATTACTCCGAAACGTCAATAAACTTCTACACATGGTCACTTCCCAAAACAACCCTCTTCATAATGACGGCCATGAGTACCCGCATCCTACCACAACGGAGAAAATCCTCTACACGCATGACCATAACGATATATACAAAAGGAAAAA
Source organism: Cryptotermes secundus (assembly GCF_002891405.2). Lineage (NCBI taxonomy): Eukaryota > Metazoa > Arthropoda > Insecta > Blattodea > Kalotermitidae > Cryptotermes > Cryptotermes secundus. Next base: position 1,325,880 of record NW_019723906.1, read on the forward strand.
CTTACGGTCAAAATGGGCTGACATTTTTCGTCCTTAGGGGGCCCATACACGTACGCGTCTGGCTCGCGAGTCCGACTCGGCTCGGATTCCAATGAGCCAAACTCGTCCGTGTGTGGGTCACCATGCTCATACGTGTGTGGTGAAATTAATCCGAGCCCGGCTCCTCCTCGAGCCAGACTCGCAACCCAGACTCGTACGTATATGGGCCGTCTTATAAAGTTAACGGATGGGCATGGATGGCTTAGTCGTTATAACGACCAGACTATGGACCGGACGACCGAGGAATCTGGGGTAGATTCTCCGAAAGGACAAGAGATTTTTCCCCCTTCTCCTCAAAGCTGTAAGACCCACTCAAATCGTTACGTGGAGATCCTTCTCTCCTGGGTCGTGAACCTGGCAACTTGCCTTCATCAACTGCCGAGGTTAAGAATGCAATGAGTTATACCTCCACTCCCCATGCGTCTTGGCTGCTTTTTCGGTTTCTGAACTTTTACACAGTCAGTAGAATTCACTGGACAGGGGATCAGCTAGTCGCAAGGCCACTACCTGCATACAAGACAGCACAAACACAGAATAAATGCACACAGACATCTATGCCTCGAGTGGGATTCGGACCCACGATCCCAGTGTCTGAGAGGACGAAGACAGTTCATGCTTTAGACCTCGCGGCCACTGTGATCGGCAATAAGTAATTATGCACAGGGACAATACGTTTATATCTTAGGTTTCGTTGTGATTCGCTTCAAGACACCGTCACTGTCTCGTAACATATAGCGCGCCGAATGGCAAGGAGAGTGGTGAATAATGAATTATGAAGGATTTGAAATGAGGTGACCGTAGCCTAATCAGGGTACTATCCTGTTATTCTGGGGCAGCCCGTGTTCGATACCAGGTAAGGTTCTGTGGGATTTGTGGTGGACAAAGTGGCACTGTGGCAGGTTTTATCAAAGTACTTCGGTTTCCCTGCCAATTCTAATTCCACTGACTGCTCCGCGCTCATCGTCTCTCATCCGGGTCTGGTAAAATAGGTCAATCAATGGCCGACGTACAAACTGGACTCAGTCTCACATCACCCAAGGAAATAAATAAAAATATCCCGTTAATTTTCTGGAGGGACGAAGGAAAAGTGTTGGTGTTTCCGTGTCCCGCAGAGTGAAATTCGAATTGTGCACCTCCCCCAAATACAAATCTGGAGCGTTACCACTACATCAGATTTTGACTCGTACCAATGGGCCACGACCTGACATCAATCTGTTATCGTCAAGTGAACAGCCGAACAATGGAAGTGCCCCTGCTGTAAGGTTAATGCAGTCGGCTGTCAGTCTGGGAGGCAATGCGAGGCTGGCGGCAGTAGATCCGCAAAACAGCAACTGAGGAAGGGCCGACGCGAGCAATTACAGCTGCAACCGACCACGTCCATATGTCAAGCGACATCATTAATGGAAATTAATGGCACCTGCTGCTCTGTACATTATTTTCTAGAACGTGATCTGAGGAAACTTTCATTTCTGTTGTATTTATTTTGTATTTAAGTTCACTCACTTCTCTTGCCTGAAAATGTGTTGTTTTAATAAAACACGGTAGGCTTAAATTAGTACTTCGGAATTATTCTAAAAAATACATTATTATAATAAAAATTGTAAAATTTATATGTAAATATACCTCTTATTCTGCAATAGAAAATTGTATCATATCAGGACTGACCAAATTCAAAAGACTGGCCACATTGTATCTAGTGTACTCATCCGCAAGCCTTTTTATAAAAAGCACATCCGGAAATATCAGCTTTGCAGCAATCGGATCTGTGGAGCACATGCACATAAATAAGAAAATTGAACCTATAGAGCTCAAAAAATAACTTCATGTTGCTGAGCCCTTCTTGAGAAACAGCCAGTTGTGCAGCTACTCAAGAATTGCCCACAATTTTATGGAACCCGAATGTTCATTATCGTGTTGATAAGAGCACTTCACTGGTCCCTATTCTGAGCCAGATCAATCCAGTTCATATCACCCCATCCTATCTCTCTAGGACTAAGTTTAATGTTATCCATCTATCTATGTTTAGGTGTTCCTAGTGGTCTCTTTCTTATATAGTTCTAAAAATGAATTTAAATTAAATATTCACAAGTCAATTACACTTAAATATCGACTGTTGTATGTCTGCTATACTGAATCTATCTTGCATACGATCTCGATGATACACTAATTCCACGATTTTCTAAGATATTTAGTAGGTTTCGTGTGAAAAGACTTACTTACTTACTTACTCATGGAGGTGAGCCCTTCTGGAGGAGCCGCCAATTCTGCAGCTACTCAAGAATTTCCCAGCATTTTATCGAACCCAAAGGTTCATTACAGTGTTCACAAGAGAACCCCACTGGTCCCAATCCTGAGCCAGATCAATCCAATCCATACCATCCCATCCTATCTCTCTAAGATCCATTCTAATATTGTCCACCCACCTACGCCTTGATCTTCCCAGTTATATATTTCCTTCTTTCTTTCCCACCAATATCCTATACGCATTCCTCGTCTCCCCCATTCGTGCTATATAACCTTCCCACCTCATCCTCCTTGACTTGATCATTCTAATTATACTTGGAGAAGAGTACAAGTTATGAAGCTCCTCATTATGCAGTTTTCTCCAACCTCCTGTCACTTCAACTCTCTTCGGTCCGAATATTCTCCTCAACACCCTGTTCTTGTTAACATTATTTCTTTTTTAAGAGAAACTCGTTAAACGTTTGGGGGTGGGGGGGTGGAAGGATATTCTCACGGGCCACTCAAAACTACTTGGCGTGCAGCAAGTTGAAGTGCCTGGTATTTAGTTGATGAGTTAAAGGCTTGATTACGAACAGTTGCGTAAAGAAGCTGTGATCTCTCCCTTACCTTGGTTTCTTCAATTCAATATGTAACTGAGAAACTAATTACGTGGGGCAGAGCCCTTCTTGAGAGACAAATGGATGCTCAACTTGTCATAAAATTCTCAGAATTTTATAGAACCCGAAGGTTCATTACCGTGTTCATAAGACACAGCCACTGCTCCCTATTCCGAGGCGATGAATCCAGTCCACACCCTCCAATCATATTTGTTCAAGATCCATTTTAGTCTTTTAATCTTTAGGTTCTCAGACAGCAAACGGAAAGACAAAGGATTCTAAACCGAATGATGTAAGCATTAACTGAATTCAATCCGTTCTTAATTTCTCCATTAGTAGCCGCGCCATAGCTCAAGCGGTTAGTCGCTGGCTTCCCACAGCGGTGGCCCGGGTTCGATTCCGGGTCTGGTCAAGTGGTATTTGTGGTGGACAAAGTGGTGTTAGGACAGATTTTCTCCGAGTACTTCGGTTTCCCCTGTTAAACTTTATTGTACCAGTTGCTCCACAATCACCCTCACCTATCATCTGGGGCTGGTACAATAGGCCAGAAGTGGCCGCAGTACAAGGGACTTAGTCCCACCCCACTAGCTATAAAAATAATATCCATTAATCCACTTGTGATTTGCTATTATCGTTCTCAAATATCTGAATTTCACCATATTTTCAAAGGAACCGTTAACGGAAGAGTTGCAACGCCGTGAACTTCGGAGAAAGACCAGAGTTTAGGAGGAATATATCGCCTCCATGTTCAAAGTCGGAGAGTAACCCACGAAACAGCAGCAGAGGCAGGCGGTAATTCGACTTTCTTCAGAAAGAACGGCGTCACAACACAGACACCCATACTCTTCATAGTGACCGCTGTGAGAATCTCAAATCCAATGAGCTAGTGACCATCTGCAAACATTTCTTACATCCTGGTTGCAATGATCTGACATATTTGAGAAACGGAAGTTAGTTCAACGGTTTGGTAAAGGAACTGCGATATTCTTGAGCGGAGAAAAATTTAAAACAGAAGTTCTCAGTGTTTACGATTTAGGTCTACATTCATCCTAACGACTCATAGGCCCATGATTTATAAATAACAATTAATTGAATATAAATAGCAATTTATTAAAAATCATATTAAAATTTTGCCTACCACAGATAGATTGACATACTACACAACTATTTCTTCAGTACATTTTGTATTTGTTATTTCGATAATTATTCAATTAAAATTAAATACCTGTATTTAATTTGGGTTTTAAGTCTCTTTGATTGCGCAGAATTATACAATATTACGAAACATGGGCCACACAAACCACACTGCAGAACCGCGAGGTGAGAACGCCTAATCTGAAATGAAATCGTAGTTTCCAAGTAAGAGGAATAACGCCTATTTGCGCGCAGTAAGAGCGCATTGTTGCTGTCCTAACAACTTACTCGCAAGGGCATAAGAAAGCAGCAGCTGCCGTCTCTGAGCTGCGTAAGCACGTGCTTCGTACCGAGGCAATGCAGCAACTTTGCTCTACTTCGGTCCTTCCGCCATGTGGCATCTGCTGGAACATTCCACGGGTTTTCACAGAGGTAGCAGCCTCTTCCGCCGCTACTGACGGATCAACATGACAACATTCTTTGCATGGTTGCAGTTCTTCGGCGGACATTTGTTCCTTACTCTCTCTTCACTTCCTCATTCTCCCTTTCTCCTTACTTTCCTTCATCCTTTATTTCCCTCTTCCCTTCTTCCCCTCCTTCCTAGCCAGTTTCTTCCTTTCTTTTCTAATTCTTCCGCAACTATTCATATCTTTTATTCTTTTTTCCTTAATGTTTTTCTTTCCTTTCTCCCTAGTAACTTCCAGTTTGTTCGTCTTCTTCACTACTTTCTTTTTCCTTTCTTTCCTTAATTCTTCCATCCTTCTTTTTCTTCCCAAATAATTTCTTCCGCTATTTGTTATTCTTTTCTTAATCATTCTATTCTTTTCCTCTTCCCTTATTCCTGTTAATTTCCTTTCCTTCCTCCCTTTTCCTACCATTATTCTTTCTTTCTTCCCTTCTTCCTCCAATTTTTCTTTCCTTCGCCCCTTCTTCCTACCACAATTCTTTCCTTCCTTTCACAGTTCGTCTCCTGGAATCTTCGAAACTAAGGATCTTTCCTCACTGTGTAATTACTTCATTACCCTCTACACGCTGTGTTAACCTCGAGGTCACAGGCCGCCGTCTCATCTAAATGAACAGTCACTTCAGCACTGGTAAGGCAGACTACTGTTTCGTGTAGGCAAACAAAAATCTCTTCGCTGGCATAGTCACTTACACTAAGCACATGCACTAAGAAGTGATGAAAATATAGTATTACTGTCAGCACTGCGAAGAGCTGTAGCCATATATACAGGAAAGTGACACCACACTGGATTAGCTATGGGTGACGCTGGATGGCTACACGCTCCGGTCACGAACCAAAGAACTCCGTGAGTATTCTCACTTTTTTAGCTTAACGAGAAACTATTAACCCTTTAAAGTACATTGCTTATTAAAGCACTGCATACGTTAATATTAAAAAACTCTAAAATTTTCAACAGAGTCTATTTATGTGTTTCGCATGTTTCTCACAATAAATAAAGATTTAGTCCCTAACAGCATTAACCGGCTGGTCTCTGTAACACAGACGCAGTGTGTTTCCTGTGAGGTACGAACTGAATATTTATGTTACTTAGATGAGTATCCTGCATCAAAAGGTTAATCCTTCATTAAGTAGAACGATTCCGTTTAGAGAAGCAAGTGTACTAGTGACGAATAGTTGCTTTACTTCAACTACAAGCAGTACCTCATCTGCCTTACCGTGATGAGTCGGCAATAAGCTCTTCATAGATTTCTGGTTTCCATGACGATGAATATTCATAATGTGGTCTTTTGAGCGATGATATCGTGTAGCCTGACAGATGGGTACCAGAGCTACAGAGGAATGTGCTGCTTCAATCTTCAAGGTATAGGTGAATGTGAAAGTAGTATGATACTCCAAAACATTGGTACCCATCGACACTACAAGATGTTACAGTCCAAAAGGTCGTAATCTGGAGCTATTCATAAGGTCCCTCCGAAATGGTGTAAATCTTACGTGACACACTGTAACGGTACCAATTAGAAGCACATGACGTTATTGTAAGAGTATGGTTGTCTCTAAGCACTTCGACTGTAACGGCGTGAGCTGAGAAAGGCTGCGTAGTTTTATACACGTCTTTTCTAATTAAGAACATTAAAATATTTAGCCGTTTATTGCCATGGTCAAAAACTTGTGCATGTGGATGCATCATGTATGCATGTATCAGATTTGTAGTTTATTTAAGTTGGTGGCCTGGACCTCATGGGGGTCACTTTGTAGCTCCAAAATTCGACCACCCTTGCGGAACGCGGTTTTACCGATAACGAGATTCAATGTGACCATCTGATCGGCAGCGACATAAGTTGGTTCCAGTGTCTGAGTATATCTCGGGAAACTCTGCTTCTTCAGCGAACACAAATCAGACGCATGCTCTTTGACTCTGGTGGCATCATTTCGAACATAGAGGAGTTTTTGAGAGCAGGGGAGCTGAGGAGAATATTTGGACTCAAGAAAGATGAAAGAATATGAGACGGGAGTACACTGCATAATGAGGAGCTTCATAATTTGTACTCGTCGATAAACATAATTACAATGATAAGGTCAAGGAGGATGAGATGTGCAGGGCATGTAGCATGAATGGGAAGGAAGAGGAATTCGTACAGGATTTTGGTGGGAAAACCAAAAGGAAAAAGACCAATAGGGAGACAGCCGTATGTGAGGATAATATTAAAATGCATCCCAGAGAAATAGGATGGGATGAGTGGGTTAGATTAACCTGGGCAGTCTGCATATAGTACTAGACTAGACAGCGAAGAGTGAAGGCTACATTTGTCCTTGTGCTTAACTAATTAAGCACTACACCATGAAGAAAGGAATATGGGGAGGTGATTGGATGTATAGATCCACACTTTCTTGACCTCGGCACTAGTTGGAGATGTTCAGCTTCACGACCTGACCGCTTTAACCACCTGGGAAAATGTCCCCAGTAACCATTGGATAGGAGGTTGGGCGGACCACAGAGATGGTCTGGACGACATGTACATGAGAAAATTCTTGACCACACCGGGACTCGAACTCCAACCCTCCGCCGTCCAGCCAGTAGCCAGTCGCTATACTGACTACGCTATTCCTTCCATTCACTTTCTCCTTATTAATTTCTTAAGCTCCTTCATTTTTCGAATAATATTAAAATGGCTATTAAAGATGGTACGAAGATGTGTATTGGATTAATCTGGCGGGCTCTTGTGATCTGGATCATAGAGTACCATAAGAGACGGGGAATTTCTGACCAGCTGAGCAACTACTAACTCTGCTGTGTGAAGACAGGAAGTTCGTAAGATATGGTGCACCCGTGACACTTTCTCTCGCGCGACCCGGTAACTGAAGAGCTGATGATGATGGTCTCAGGTGACCCTACCCCTGACTGAAACTCAGAAAGAACCAGAATTGCAGCTTTCGTTATGTCACTGCAATGCCAAACCATTTTGTCGCTCTCCTTCTAAGACTGAAAGCGAGTTCTAAACATCATAATTGCCTGGTACAGTCCAGCCGGAAAGTGTACCTTCACACAGACGCCGGACAGTCCACTCAATGAAGTCGCCCCCTTGTTTATCTGAATTTTATCTTTATCAATGCTAAGCCGCGCAGTCTAAAGCATGAAATGTTTCCTCCCGCTCGAATACTGGGATCGTGGTTTCGAATCCCATATCAAAGCATGGGTGTTTGTGTTTATTCTGCGTTTGTGCAGGCAGCGGCCTTGCGATGGGCTGATCCCCGTCCGAGGAGTCCTACCGACTCTCTAAGATTAAGAAAGTGAAGTGACACGAAGCGTTCCACGGATACCCTACGCTCCAAGTGGGAGCAACAGGAATAGAAGAGTAGGAATATTATAAACATGAAAAAAATCCGTGGCCTGTAGTCCGCAAGCGAACTATACCGACCGAGCGGCCTCCGCTTGTCGGCGAAGTCAGTGCCAAATTTTGCGGATAAAGGGTGTCACGTGGTCAGCGCAACGGATCCCCAAGGCCGTTAATCTCGGTCTTTCAGACCGGAGACGCTATTTCCTTGAAATAGCTACTCAGTTATCCTCACGAGGCTAAGTGGACCCCGTTCCAAACCCACTACTTCTCAGAAAATTTGGTAGCACGGGAATCGAATCCGGGACCTCTGGATCTGCAGCCAGAAACTCTGCCCTCTAGACCACAGCGGCGGTCTGTTATAAACATGAAGTTACGGAAATACGGAAATTATTTGGAGATCTACCATAACATCCAATATTGAGAAAATATTGTGACGTATTGAGCCATGGAGGACATCCCCTCCCCCGCCAGCGGTGACGTAATAACATTGGAGCGCTGTCGCTACTACGGTAACAGGTCCGTCAACTTTACTCCCTCTCCGCGGTGACGTAGCGGGGGATGCCGTGGCTGTTATGCAGCAATAAACAACTCTCGGCAGCGTTGCCCAACAACGCCTTTGTAAACACGGCGACTAGGCAACAAGTAAACGAGGCGTTTCCCGTTGTCTGGCTGAGGGTTTATAAGAGAACTACACTGCCTAAGAAGTCAGCAGAAAATATAAGAGGCTTAAACTTGGCGGCGGTCAGGCATACGACCGTTCAAGTGACTAGGTTACTGTGGTAGCGAATACTACTAGAAATAGGGCAAAATCTGCTGTACTGAGCCTGGACTGACAGAGGCCTTGTATACTCGTATATTGTACATAGAAATAGGAATTAAGATTAAATTGTAAATATATATAAATACTGACAATGGACTTACTAACACAGAGTATTACTGACAAATGACAGACCCGACCTCTCGTCAGAGACGGTGCCCCAAATGAACAGGACAGTAACTTTCATATAAAGAAAAAAAAATCTGGTCATGGGCCCCAGTCGGGGCTCGACACCAAGAGAGACAGACTGACTGACCGTCAGTCGCAATGTGACTTTGACTTTGACTAAGAAGTCAGTTGAAATACAGCAGTAGTCGCGGGAAGGAGACCCTAACACGTGGTTAGAAGATTTGATGTCATAATTTGTGATACTGCCGATGGCAGTAATTGTCAGATTGTAATTTGGGTGATTGTAAGAGCGAATGTGAAATAAAATTCGCTATATCAAATACGGCGTGAAGTTATTTGTCGCGTTACACACCCAACACGTGGCAGTATGAAATACAGGTTTATGAAACTCTTCTAAATAAGAATTATTTAATAACTGAGGGCAGGAAGATTATTTTGGATTTTGCACTCGTTGGCTTCTAGTCTATACGATCCTAAGTTTTCCTTCGCGCGGTTTGCTCTGTTAGTTGCCTGCTTCATGCTGGTTTCTTGCTTACTCTTAGGCACTGAAGAAGAGGTGGTATTCCCTTTTCAGCATTGGTGCACTTTCACTGGCCCTTGGCAGTCTATCACAGAAGGCAAAACTCATCAAAGAGATTGCTGTTTGTAGATTCACCTGCAGTTAACATTAGTTTTACCTTCAACCAGCGCGTGCCCACTCTTAAGATCATGCAGCACCATTATAATTGTATTATACATAGAGAGTAGTTTGAGTAATGAACTCCACAGGAATACCGTACCTGAAACCAGCAGGAGAACAAACTGGCAAGAGAAACTCAGAACAGAACAACCGTCCTGTTCAATATGTGAGCCATATATGCACACACAGAGGTTCCGCTCGGTACCAGCCCACACTTGCCTTTTGCATCGGTGTGAAGGTTAACGTAGAAATACATGAGAAGCAAAGTAACTAGCAGGAGGGCCAATGGCGTCCTGCATTTAGTTGGCGTTTCAAAAGGTAATCAGAAAGCACGCGACGATATTCGTCTTCTGATACACGAAGACGTGTACTTTAGGAGGAGAAACGTGCTGCCTTCAGGGTCTTATACCCTGAAGAAGGAGAGAGTATGTTCCTGCAAATTGATGCCTATCTACCACTCTTCTGCCCTGAAGATGGAGACATCAAGTTCCTATGAGAACCACGGTACCTCTCTCCAACTTTTCTACCTTGAAGATAAAGGTTTCTCTAAAAGTTGATATCTGAAGAAAGCAGTCTTCTGCGATGTGGCACCGTGTAGATGTGGTGTTAACCGACGTTTTGGAGGAAAACATCCCCTCCATCTTCAGGGTAGAAGGAAAAATAAGAAAACCCGCAAGCCACATCCCAGAACATTGCTTTCTTCATAGTCACCGCCGTGAAACCCTCAAAGTGTACAAGTTGATAACTGTCCACCATTCTTATACCATGAAGATGGAGACAGCGGGTTCCCCTGAAACATTGATATCTATAACTATTCCACGCTTAAGCCTGAGACTTATCTTACGCAAATTTCGTTAATTTTAATTATCTTCAAGGTCCACCAAAATTAGAGGCCTAAATATGTTCTTTAGTTCGTCTAGCCTAGCATTCAATCCGATAGAAAACGCCTTCAATAAACACTGTAAGTAGGAAAAAGTAAAGTTTTCCCTGTGCTTAATTGAATAAGGATCAAGTCATGAAGATGTGTTGGAGAGTGGATGTACAGCTCCACCATTCTTGATCTCGGCATTAGATGGAGGTGAGTGGCCAGCTTCACGGCCTGACCGCTTTACCTCCGAGGTAGGAGGTTGAGTAGGTCCCAGAGCCGATCTAGATGATTTAGAAAATAATATCTTAACTCTACCGTGAATCGAACCCCGGCCATGCAGCCCGCAGCCCACCAATAATTGCCGTTTATTCCAAGAATCATATGAAACACATACACACACTCTTCCAGCTAAATGCAGAGATCTTATTGTTAAAGCATGTGGTAAATAGAGCAATCTCTGTGCTTTAAATTGTTCAGAAATTAAAAAGACGCTACATGTTCAGGGTTTGAATCAGGCTTAATGGAGGAGAGACTGTATAATAACATAATTTTTAATTACAATGGTCGAACAGATGGAAGTAAAATCGAAAATGAACGATATCTACAGATTTACACGGAAGGTTTCATTGTATATTTGGCAGTAGGTTACTGAAGTTCGAGGCTGAATACAATCGCCTCAGTCATACAACCCATCGAATCTCGAGCATTTACAGAATACAAATCTGTAACGAAACCGTTACACCAGCTAGACGGAAAAAACGTCATCGCATATTATTTTACCCTGCCATAAAATATACCAGTGGGAAAGCCTGTTAAAAATCGACGGGAGTACTTTATTTCGTATCTTCAGCCATCCTTTGCTTCCTTCTTGTTATCCCTTTGATATCTTCATCTCGCTCCCTCCTTTATCCGTTAACAGTGAATTAAGTTACACCCTTCTCCGTCAGATGGCACAGTTTCGAGCACAGAGCTGCCATCTGAACCACATTAGCTTCTCTACAAGACTCTGCTGTGTGCAGTCAGTAAGCCATTCAAGGAAGCTCCTTAAATAAACTCCGTGGCTTTAGTCCGAAAGCGAACTATATTGACCGAGCGACAGACGCTTGTCGGTGAAGTTAGTGCCACCTTTAGTGCAACGAATCCCCACGGCCGTTAATTTCGGTTTTCTAGACCGGAGCCGCTACTTTTCCTTTCAAGTAGCTCCTCAGTTATCCTCACGAGGCTGAGTGAACCCCGTTCCAGATCCACTACTTCTCAGAAAATATGGTAGCGCAGGGAATCGAACCCGGGGACCTCTGGGTCTGTAACGAGGAACTCTGACCACTAGACTACAGAGTGGGTCCGTGGAAGCTCCATACCGGCTATTGTATAATTATTAGCTTTACTGAAAGTCGTGGTGGAGCTGGAAAACTCCTGCTTCGTATTCGGGATCTCATGTTTAAATACTGGCCAGAAGACCGGCTACCCTGGCTGACGTTCTTCGTGATGTTTCTCAGAGCTTCCAGACAAATGCTGAGATAGCAACTCAGACTGGGCCACGAGAACTTCCTGCAACATCCTCTACAATTAATACAGGTATGTCCTCATGTCTTGTTCAGAGCTTATGAGCTTCGCGTCCATCCAAAGGAGCACGTGCTTTTTTTTTTTTCAGATGAGAAACTAAGTTTACTTCCGGCTGATACGCCTTGCGGAAGGTGCGCCAACACGGGTCCTGGCCGCGATTTCTCCCGCACGTCATACAAAACCAATTCACATCTTTACCATGATCTTGGCTGTGGATTTTTAGAGTATTACAAATAGACCAAAGTAATTTTACTCTCATGGCAGCTCTCCGGGAGCAATTCCTTCAAATCGGCCACCACCGTCTTCTTTCAAGACCAGACATTCTCAGCGTTAATGATTATATTTCCGTATAATTTAAGGCTGCATAATCTCTGCAGTTGAAACAGCGCCGTTAAACACTTAAGAACAGCTGATGTTCGGTTTCCTTTGTCCCTGTTGAAAGTGTTCCTTCACCACCGGGCAGAACTGTACTTATGATCTAGATAAAAAATGTCTTATGAGGCGGCTGACCCCCCGACTAAACAGCCGCTGTAATGTTGTGAAGGTGAAGTTGTCACTATACTTAATTAAGCACCATGCATTCTAAACTCAGAGGAATCAGACCGCGGTACCCAACACATAATGAGCCGGGTGGGCTCCAGAGCAGGTCTGGACGTGATGGAGAAGCAGAAAATCCATTTCCTTTGCCGGAAATCGAACATTCATTTTTCTGTAGCCTAGTAACCTAACCGACTGGTCGCGCCATGGCTCAAGCGGTTAGTTAGTTAGTTATTGGAGAGGGTGGGTTTCCCCAAGCACTTAGACCTGTATTCGTCCATTGTGCTTCCCTCTATGATTTCTACCAGTCTCTATATCCTACCGGTACTCGTGCTTACCATCAGTCCCGCCCAGCCAGCGAGACCGGCTCTACTAGCTGAGAGGTATCTATAATGCTTTCGCCATCTACCGGAGGTATTAGAGACTGCTGTTGGGCGGGAAACGTCCGTAATTTGGCTCAGTGCCCTCCTTTGGAGATATGAGGTTCTTTTACGTGCCGTAAAGCTACGACACGGGACCCATGGCTTAAAGTCCCTCCCGGAGGACTTGTTCCCTGAATTTTTCCGCCCTTAAAAATTCGACGACCTCCGCCGGGTATTTAAACCCGCGTACTACGAGTCATAAGGTGGGAACGTTACCTCTAGACTACGGAGGCCGCTAGCTCAAGCGGTTAGTCGCTGGCTTCCCACCGCGGCGGCCCCGGGTTCGATCCCGGGTCTGGTCAAGTGGGATTTGTGGTGGACAAAGTGGCGCTGGGGCAGGTTTTCTCCAAGTACTTCGGTTTCCCCTGCCAATCTTCGTTCCACCAATTGCTCCACAATCACCCTCACCTATCATCTGGGGAGGTACAATAGGCCAGATGTGGCCGCAGTACAAGGGACTTAGTCCCACCCCACTAGCAATAAAAAAATCTTACTAACTGAACTACTTCGGCGCACAAACTGTCATTGTGTGGTACACATTTTCTAGGTCTCGCTTTAGACCTAGGCTAGATATGAGTATAATATAAAAATGAAAGAAATATGGTGGTTTTTCGAAACAAAGTCCGTTATCAAAAGGCAAAGTCGTCATAGAACTCAATATAGAAAAGATTCAGCTTCAGATAATGCTATACGACATTAGTTAAAGTAATTTCAAGAGACTGATGGTGTTGTGCACCGAAAAGATGCGGGTAGACAGAGCACGCTTGGAGGGAAATTGAATACCGCTTGGACATCTTACGTACCACGAAAGGCGCGCATGTTGAAGTGGTTTAGCATTTGTAATATTGATTCTACATGATAATAACACTTTTTAAATTACATTGTCATATTCCATAAGCAGCTTTATTTTATTGCTTCCAATTTAAAAATCAGAAGCCACGAAACCCCGATAATTTAGAATCAACCTGTATATCAGTTGCAGATACAACTGATATAATAAAGAACTTATAAGAGGCAGGTTATTATGAAGTGACAACAGGAGGAGATGTAAATCCTTAATTGTCCTGATAATATAAATTGACATCTATAGAGAGCAGGACATATAAAGCTTTGACTGATAAGAGCCTCGCATTTGTTCTCCAGTGAAACTTGCGTAGTTCTTGCATACATTAAGATACGCACACAATGCGTCATGTTTTAGAAATGCCTTCAGGGATCAAAGTGGACTACTTTTAAGACCAGTTCGCCTGTCAGTTGACTGTGCGCCTCCGCCACTTCAAGCATTTTCTACAGCAGTCGCTGTGTTCCACTGAAAGAAACCTTTCGTTGATACACGCTGAGAGAAACGAGATGAAGAAATATGTTGATGAAATCTGAGATTCCCATGAAGGTGAATATAAAAGTTAGTATCTTCTACAATGTGACGCCGTGCAGTTTTGCATTTAAATACACATATTGCGGCGGGTCGGAAAATGAAGGAAACATGGAGCTCCGAATTATTAGTGCGGATCTACAAAAATACTTGGCGCATTTTAACTTAGTGCCACGTGAACAACAAATTTCATATACCGATTCCCTCAGGCGAGTTTATTCTTTGTGACATCCACAGGTTGCAATCCCTCGGAATTAAAAATGTCACGTTGCTGTGTTTCCTGTTGTTCTTACTGAGGTACAGAGACCAAAGCAACGTTCCATGGTTATTGCCGTTCAAACAACACATTCAGAATTTAAATACCCTGAAGATGGGGCAACGGTCCCTCTAAAACGCTGGTTGCTACCTACCGAAATAGCAACCTTCTCTTAAATGTGTTGATATTACAAACGGATTTGGAACAGAAAATGTTGTAATACATATATCGTATCTAATTCCATACAGTGACTGTGACAGAATGCCAGGATTTGAACAAGAGAGCTGGCCCTCGCCAGCGCAGTCATTCTCAGGTCCGGGTACCGCGGGACTCATGACATTTTACTGTCTCAGACTCGAGACTCCTCCAACCTGGAGGGCCAGGTCCTCGTATTTATATCTCCTAGAACAGAGTGGCCCAGGTATACCCCCAGGCACTGGGTTCTCTTTTCGTCGCCTCTTATAACTCGCAGGGCTACGGTGGAGGTGTTCGAAGGTGTTTTTGAACAAGAAGTCCTACGAAGAACTAATCGCCTACTTTATTTTGATACGACATGGACCGCATAGAAAACGACGCGTCCAACAATTCTTCTACTGCAGCGTGTGCATTCGTTGCCGCGGTAAAATGTTTACTGAGGTGCTGCGTAGCAACGGTAGGGGATACATAGATACAAAGGCTGATGGGAGGGATTTATGAAGTACGCCGTTGAGATGGGCTCAAGTGTCATGATATACATACCAAGTATCATGAAGTTTGGTTCATATATTCAAACGTTAATAGGGGGATACACAGACCTAGCCTGAACGAATATCAGCAGTTTGCACATGCCAATCCTCTGGAATTCAGCTATGCATTTTTATACAATTGCTTGAAAGCCACGATTTTGTCAGCCGCTCTTTAGATAATGTGCATCCGAAACTCTGAATTTCTGTCGGGTCTACACACGAAAAGGACCGATGGCTTCACATTTCCTGGGAGCAGGGCTGTAACGACGTCTGTAACCAGTTCTCCACCTTCTGGATTACCACTCCGATGTGTCTTGTCACTGCATACTCATGTGTTTAGTGAAGTTATGTATAAACATGGCTTCAATTGATGCTGAACAGCCACCGCTGTTCTCCTTAACCCCCATTTCCTTAGGATATGTTTTTTTAAATCGCGAAGCTTTCAAGGAAACTAATTCCGCAGTTGACGATAGAGTGGCTCTACACGAGCAACCAGTCTTATTTATCTACAACAGAGTCGGAATAGCTGAGTCAGCATAGCGACCAGGATACCGGCTGGACTGCGGAGGTGTAGGGTCTCATGGTCTACGGATATTTCTTCTGTCGACAGCGCCCAGACGGATTCTGTGGTCTGTTCAATATGTACTGGGAGTGAAGCGGCCGGGCCGCGAGTCTAACTACTCTTCTCCAATGTAAGAATGCGTGGAGCCATATCTCCATTCCTCTTGACGTGTTAATTAATTAAGAACCGGGACTTCACATTTACTTTTTAACGACCATCGACAATAGCAGTGACGGTATAACCACCATAGCTAATACGAGTAGTTAATATGCTACATCATGTTATGTTGTACACTGTGAGTTATTTCATCTAGACTATATAGCATCGGCATTTCTTCTCAGTAGAGCATACATTGAGGTAAAAATAAAGTTGTCCCTATGCTTAACAATTTAGCACTACGCCATGAAGGCGTATGGTGGAGTGGATGTCTAGATCCACACTTTCTTGACTTCACTTGTTGGAGGTGAGTGGTCAGCTTTAGGCCCCGGCCGCTTTATCCCCGTGGGAAGATCCCCCGGTACTCGTTGGATAGGAGGTTGGTTGGACCCCAGAGCCGGTCTGGACGACGTGGAGAAGAGAAATTTTTTGACCGTACCGGGATTCGAATTCGACCCCTCGGTCGTCCAGCCCGTAGCGAATCGCCATACCGACTGCGCTATCGCTGCTCATGTTCTGTTTATTACACGCTGATAAACTACAGTTATTATGAAGACTAGTATCCTCTGGGATATGATGCCGTGTACTCCGGTAAAAGTACACCGACGTTTCAAATGAACGTACTGCCTCCACTTTCAGGAATAAAGAGTAAGCAAGTCAAGCTACAGTAAGAAGCAAGCATGGCCACTGCTGTAAGAACCTCAAATCCAACACCAATTACGAATTTTCCCTGACAAGCCTGATCTGCAGTCATTAAAGGAAACTGTCTTCGCGTTTCTACAGGACTCAAGACTGTGGCTGTAACAAGTTCATTCTGCACTCAGCGTAATGTAACAACAAGCATTTGAAGCAGATATACGTAGCAGAGAACTCATATTGAGGTCTTCCTCGTCTTGACAATATGTAATCCAGTAGACGTTTAGTAACGTTTCTGAAGAACTCCATGTTGAATTTACACAAAATGCTTTAAATGAAAGCAGAGTGGGAAGTTAATTCGGGAATGTCACCCTCCTCACGTCTTATGAGAGTTTCCTCAGCCCTTCGAAACAAATATGGCCCTTTCTAAAGGCCTCAGAATCGTCCACTGATCTCCTAACTCCTATTTGTTCGCTTAGGGCTCCGGATATCCCTCTCCCTGCATTCGTACCTCTCTTTCCGCTCTTGCCCTACATTACTCGTCCATCCTGAAAACGCGGTACAAATCTCTGAAACGTCGGCAAACTAAAGTGTGTCAATCAAAAGACCGGAAGTTCAAAGAATAATGAGCTTTATATGTAACCGTCGGCAAGAAGCAGGAGTCTTTTGGGTTTCCGCTATGGACTTGCAACATTATATTTGAAACCGGTTCTAGGACCACTGTCGTAAATGAACCGTCCAAATCCACGTAAGAATGTGCCAGCAGACAAAAAATAGACGTTCTTGAAAACATGATAAGACTTAAAAGGTGAAACGAATCTTAAAGACACACACACACACACTTAAGTTTTGTAGAGCATGTTAGAAATGAATGGGTTGTACTGTGTTCAAGACGTTACCGCTCATAGTCATGGCTCTCATAACCTCAAATCCAACACACAAACACACACACACACACAAGTACGTGCATGCAAAAATTCGGTTCAGTTTATCCGATATAACGATAATTTTTTTTTAATATTAGAAAATTGACATTTTTATATTAACCGGCATTTTTAAGCATGGATGAAGCCACGGTTGAATTTATCAACTCCACAAAATAGCCACCAAATTTTCTGAATCAAATCCGGTTTATTACTACACTTAGAAGAAACTTGGGCAGTTAGTATACATAAACTAGAGATAATTGTTTCAGTCCCTTGATTTACTGCAACAAAAACAGAAGGGACATGACCTCTAGTGTCACATCCGACCAGATATCAGCTAATGGAAACGACAGACGCAAACCGTATTCAAAAGGGGGAGGAGTCCTATTTAATACAGAACCCAATCAAGAAGGTGATTGCATTATAAATAATATGCTTACTTTTAACATTAAAAATGGAGAATATATTCCAGCTTAACAAATAAGCATTAATTAATAAATATTTCAGTACATAACACACGAGTTCCATTCAATCCACAGATATGTTCATTTCGATCAATTTTTAAAACATAATTTATTAATTTTTTTTATAAAATTCCAATCACAACCATTGCTATATTTTCTCGTTCGTTCATTACGATAATCAATTGTTACAGGAAGCTGTCACGACAAGTAGGTCTACAGTCCTCATTATTACGATATCAATCATTAAAATTGCTTAAAAAACACCTTGTTACCGTATGATCAGGCCCGACTTTCAACTTGTCAAAACGCAACACAAAAAACTATAAGTTTTAACTCCTGTATGGACAGTTATGTTTATTGCGATCAGAACAATCAAACGTGCAACACAAAATACATAACTCATTAAGATTTACAACTTTTACTTCAACAATTTTTAACTTAATTTCCTTATTTTATAATCAATCCCACATATTATATCACTGCTAATAACATCACTTCCCGGGTAGGATCTCGGACCCTAGCTGCGATAAAATCACATGCAATTCACGTACGGCCTTTTTTGGTGGAATGGGGATTGCATAATCGTGTTCAGTACAGTGAATTAATAATAACTTTAATGTGTATTCTATGCGGCAGTCTTCATGTGTTTCAGAATACATGTGAAGGGTTACGTACGGAACGAGACAAGCTTGTGCCCTCCTTGTCGCACTTGTAACATCGCCTTTCGTTTCAACAGGACCTTCACTGTTGGGGATGCATACGTACATCCGGCAGACCAGGTGGCCCAACTGCCTGCTGTGTCGCGGGAGGAGACAATAAGATTATGTCATTAAAATTTATAACTCTGCCTTTCAAAGTGATATTGCACTTCCCTTTAAAAGAAATACTGACAACGTTAAGTGGAATACATGTCCATTACACAGTTAACTACAAATTATACATACTAATTTCACAGAACGCGGATCACAGTGGCCGCGAGGTCTAAAGCATGAACTGTCTTAGTCCTCTCGAACGCTGGGATCGTGGGTTCGGATCCCACTCAAGGCATGGATGTCTGTGTGCATTTATTCTGTGTTTGTGTTGTCCTGTGTAAGGTAGCGGCCTTGCAACGGGCTGTTCCCCCGCGCAAGGAGTCCTACCGACCGTGTAAAAGATTAAGACACTGAACAAACGGCCAGGGCCCAAAATTGGCTGTAGAGCCACTGATCAATGAATTTCATAACGCTAATGAGACTGAGAAGCCGGTCACGGTAGCCGAGCGGTCTAAGGCATGTATTGTCTTCGCTCGCTTGGAAACCGGGATCGTGGGTTCGAATCCCACTCAGGGCATGGATGTTTAGTTTGTGTGTGTGTGCGTTTTTCTGTGTTTGTGTACAGGTAGAGGCCTTGCGACGAGATGATCACCCGCCCAAAGAGTCCTACCGAATGTGTAAGATCTAGAAAAACCGAAGTGAAGTTCATGGAGGTAGGCCTAGGTCCACTGGGGCTGTAGTGCCAAGGGAAAAAAAATGAGACTGAGAAACTGAGGAAAATAGTATCTTTTGACGAAGTCTCTATGTTAAAAAACCACGCTTCCCATTTAAGCTACTTCCGTGTATAGTTACCTGCGTTTCTAGTAGGGGTGTGTGTATCTAGTATTTTAGAAGGGGTCATGTCCCTCCCCCGTTTGCCTTCAGGCTTACCCGCTAATCTTATAGACCACAGCGTAACTTTCAAATATCAAAATATTAAACTTCTGCATTTAATTAGATGTAACGAGATTACAGTTTTCTGAGATGAGATGCCGTGTGATTTTGTAGATAGATAGGAACGCTTCGGTGGAACCAGCAGGCGCCATATTGAGGAAAGACGAACATTCAGTGCATTGTAAGAGCACATAAAACTTAACAACAGCGATCAGATCCCTCTGTGTGAAGTGATATTCATTCCAGTTAGTAAAGAATTTTCTCGTCTGTAAGTGGAGCCCCAGCGTTCATTACAACATTCACAAAATCCAGCCACTTGATCATATCCTGAGCCAGTTTACTTATCTGGAAACGTAAGAGACGTAAATACTGAGTTAAATTCTTTTCCTAAGCCCATTTTGTGGTGTACATTACAATAATAGCATTCATTTCCTGCCCATCAGACTGTTTCAGGACGTTCTCAGGTGTAAAAGCACTGAGAGCTACCACAGATCAGAATACATCTGATAAGAAAATGGTTCATATTCATACAAGTGTGGTTTATCCGATGCCCTTGTCAGAAAGCCCGACTACTCAGCGTTCAATGTTCACAATTAACTTAACGTCTATTATTTATCGTCCGTCAATACTGCAACACTCTTCCATTCACCACTCAATTTTTAGTTTGATATTATACACCTTGACACTACATGTTTCGGCCCCAAACGGCCATCTTCAGGTGTCTTGATATGTTACAATTGCCGAACAATTGCTTGCCGAAGTTGAGGCAAGCTGCCGAGACAAAACATCCTGGACATACATTTATGAAAATGGACGACACCCTGTGTGAGGTGAAATAAAATGCACCAAAATAACGTGGGTATAATAGAAACTTTAAAGGATTTTATATGGTTTTACCTTAAAAAGAGGACTACAGCGTGCTATTTTAACACGAACTAAGACATTGTAGCAGTTTTAACACAATTTAATAAAATAGAATGAAAAGATTGTAACATATCAAGGCACCTGAAGAAGGCCATTTGGGGCCGAAACATGTAGTGTCAAGGTGTATAATGTGAAACTAAAAACTGAGTGGTGAATG
Source organism: Cryptotermes secundus (assembly GCF_002891405.2). Lineage (NCBI taxonomy): Eukaryota > Metazoa > Arthropoda > Insecta > Blattodea > Kalotermitidae > Cryptotermes > Cryptotermes secundus. The sequence goes on from NW_019723906.1 coordinate 1,346,572, forward strand.
GAAGAGCGTTGCAATATTGACGGACGATAAATACTGGACGTTAAGTTGAACAATTGCAACGGGATGCTGAAATACAGAGTTCACAATTAATTAACAATTAATTGAAGTCGACACTGATTGATACATTCGTGATAAAATTTTAGATAGAAACCAGAAATTTTCCTGGAGGAAATTGAACAGCGAAATCCCTGTAAGGATAGCCGATTTCTGGGCACAGAAAGAAGTTTATTTCAGAAATTCAAATTTAACAGGCGAACCAACTGTTCGGTTGATCGAAATGGACAGTTGTCATTTGCTGACGTATGTGGCAGGAAGTCTGAAGGAAGCCCTGAAATTTCACATACATTTAAAATTAGGACGCTGAGAGGGGAGAATTCGGCAGATAAAATTAGGTAGGAATTGGACCAGATCTGGAAGTCCACCCTCGCAGTGTTATAAATAGCACAGTTCTTGCTTTTCTAATCCTCACATCATTCTAACGTTGCTTCCAGGTAAGTTCTCGAGGTGTCCACTTATATGCATTATCCATCAACCCTTAGTGTCTGGTGTTTGTGCTGTGGACTTCATCTACTGGCAGGCGTTGATGAGTGGCTTCTGATGCAACAAGTGTTATAATTATGGGCGGGAACTTCAAATCCTTTGCTCTATTATTCGAACGAGCTCGAAGAATGAAACTATTGTCATCTTTTTTCGTTCTGTGTAACAGTGACGCATGGTAATCTGTGGGATTGCAGCAACAGCATGAAAGAGACTATTCCTCATGCAGTGACATCTTTGGATGCGAAATTTACCACGACAGAATCAGATATTTAGTTAATTGAATTATTCAACAAGGTTTTGGTAACATAAAAGAAAACCACCATTTAAAATTAGTTCTAATTTACTGTTTCAAACTCTGGGTACACAAATGTACACAGGATATCACTCATTAAATATGGAATGAATCTGTGTTTTAAAATCATGTGCTTTATAATAAGAACAGCCCCGTAATCTCCAAGCATTGTGTTCATGTTCGAAGTCATATCATTGTTTTTAACAACTGTTTAATTCAATAACCTTCTTATACAAAATATCCAAAATATTATAGGAAATCCAACATGTTTCGCATATAAAGACTCATCATCAGAGGCACCATAAGTTCCTAAGCTAGCCCGGTTTACATTGCTAAGATCATGTATGTGTTGCACCACTTGTATACCGATGGAACTTCAGAATGTTGAACACGGATCGTCTGAGCTCGGTTTATGGGAGGAATTGTATATGTTGCAGCTACCAAGGGCAAGATCAACATCGCAGAGTCAAGATGGTAGTGATGCTAAGGCAGTGCTGTTGTGGGTGCTCGCTCAAGACCGGGAGCAGCATCATCAGCGTCACTGATGCGGTGAGCATTTAAACGACTCAAGAACTTACAGTTGCAGCCATTGAATAATCCCAGGATACAGCAACGAAAAAAGTGAGCGGTGAGGATAATAAAGTTAATTTGAATAGGGCTGATTCTCAGGTTAACCCTTTAAAGAACAGCGGTTAATGATGTACAAAAACAAGAAGTTCTTGGAAGAAAGAACAGTCTACTTTCCTATGATAGGACAAGGACAGCATTGAAAATTAAAAAATTAGGGGGGGCAGCCAGAGACAACAAGGTGATCTCATAAACCTTCTTTCATTTTTTGTGTTCAAAATAAGAGAAGCACAACCAAAATATAATTTTCCCATTCAGTCAATTGATGTGTTCTGCATGATTCTCACAAAAGAAAACTGATTATTTCTCTAAACTGTTTGGTCTAATGGAGAAGCAGTGTGTTCGCTGTTATTCAGGATCGGAATTTGTAGATATATTACTATATTACATTATATACATTATTATAATATACCAGTGTTTTAATAACGGATATGATTTGTTTGGATAAATGATAAAGAAATTACATTCATTTTCCAGTGATCGCCAAAAAACTTTATAGGCCTAAATCCATTATTGTAAAGTTTTCTACAAATAAAAGAGTTCACATAGGCTAGGCCGCGAAAAAAGTTCCATGGACCGACATCTCCCTCGAGCTGTTATGCTTCCTCTCCAGTGTGCTCCCCTGTATTCTCTTCCAAGTCTAGTCAGTATGTTCATACGAAATTTTCGTGAGGATAATTTCTCTGAAGAACATACGCTCTGGGCTTGCAGACACACGAAGAAGGGGGGGGGGTAAAAATTAAGGCAAAGGTATCCCTGAAACAGGCCGTTGAGGACCATAGGATTTTGAGACGTCGAGCCTCCCACATTGTTATAGACAACTGGCTTACAGTTTGCGGTGAGGTTGTCAGGCTTACGACCGCCCTTTACACACAGGAAGATTCCTGATATTCATTTCTGTTAGAGGCTGAGTCCACCCCAGGATCATCTTGCAGCTGGAAGGATTAGGTCAATTGAAAAATCCAGTGATCTCATTGGGAATCGAACTCGCGACATTCCGACATGTAGTTTAGTGCCTCAAGTTGAAGTGGAATACAACAGCAGGTAGGTGAAACCCAGTAGCCCCCAATATATGAACCCCAGAATCAGAAACCTTGAACATTGTGAAACTTCCACCCAACGGTATCCAGGGTCAGCTTTCTCTTTTATTATCACTAGAAACAGAGTTCCAGAATTCCGAACCATGGACTTGTCCTGTTAAATTAATTTTTCTGAAGATATAAATTATGTACTTCCATACGGGATCTTCAATAACATATGCCAGTTTATAAGCAAAGCGATTGTAATTTGTGCAACTTCTGCTTCTTGCAATGCGCGACATATTTTTTGGGGTTGACGTTTGTTTTACAGAGGTCCCTCAGGTTGGGAGTTGAACGTTATGCTTGGGATCTTGCTCTCTAAAAAAATACTGCTGCCAAATCCAAAGATCTGAAAACCGGATTGTCTGATTCATGACATGTAGCCGGAAACAGATAAATCTGGCAGAATCTTTTAAAGAACGCTATGGCTAAAAAAACTGTTTTACCTATAATGCTGATGACGATTACTCGTTTTACAGAGGGCCAATATGAAGTTCCAGGCTTACGAATTACTTATTATTCAATAATAAGAAATAAGAAATAAAACCTCACATATAACATATTACTTAAGAAAATATAATTAGATCTATGTTTGTTTTGAAATTATCACTTTGTGTATGTTCTGTAAAATTATATATAAAAAACAAATACGTGTATTATTGAATCAACTGAAAGTTTATTCATCGTAAAACTCATTTAAATGCTAAACTTCAGACTTGAAATGTCCTGATAGGAAATGTCTACTGTATCGAAAATAAACTGCGACACTGTTCGCAATTTACGGATTTTGTATAACTTCCAACATTAGTTTTAATATTTGCATTATGTTTAATTTTCAGACAATTGGTCTACTGAGCCTGGTGTTAGCAATTGCAGGGCCAGAATTTGCGAAAGATTTCCATGGAATGTTTGAAGGTAAAATACAGTTCGAGTAAACACATAAACTGATACACAATGGAGGTTTGTTTATTCATAATGCTGCTGTAACTCATGATTGCTAATACATTAATTTTTGGTTTTCAAACATTGGTTCTATTTCCTACTTGAATCATAACTCACAACTTCATGGCTTCCAAGCAACTATGTTGTCCTTGCTATCCGTGATGCAGGTCCCGTCCAATGTTGATTACATTAACTTGAAAACCTTTACAATAATAGCCGAACAATGTGAAGCCTGTCTAAGATGACAATCTGTGATGAAGACAATATCTCAAGCCCGCTATAATGCACTTTCCAATGCTACTTCATTCCTGCGCTCATATTCAAGATATTACCAAACAATTACATCTACCAATAAGCATTACTACAGGCCATGACAACAGTAACTTGCCCCGAGGGACATTACATGTGATCAGGTACTATTTATGCCAACAGTTGTGATTGCGAGTGGGGTCACGGGAGCCATACTGCTCACTGTCAGCATCCTTATGTTCTTCGGAGCTCGAAGTGTAAGTAAACACTGGATGGATTTGTTAGTCACTTCCGCGGCCAGAAAGTCAATTCTCTATTAAAGGCCAAATATAAGCCAAAAACTCGCATTTTAAATAGGTTAATGCTTACGCACTTGCAAATCTTTCGCGTTACCTCCCCGATTCTATTGCCTTCATTGATACGAAGCGGATGCACGAAGGAAAGTTACCGGATGGGTAGGATGGTGTATCGGTAACACTCGGTACTCGGTTCGAATGCAAGACCGCTTTCGAGAACATCCTTTCCAGTACAGTGTTAACCAAAAATCCTATTATCGACGCTATGCAGTCTAGCTTCGTTGAGTGAACCTAACGTCGCAGCAGAATACGTAGCAATCATGGTTCGCATTCGGGACGTGAGGGATTCAAATCTTGGCACGATGGCCGGCTATCACGTTTTCGTGTTCGTCCTCTGTAGCTCCAGGCCATATCCGGTAATAATACCTCGATCAGACCAGGACCGCTACATTATAAAATCCTTTACGATTCATCAATAATCATAACCTTCGACGTTTATATAGTCCGAGATATCGACAGCGTTCGGAGGTCAATAAGGGTGGAACTATACATCCACTTCCCCATACATCATGGCGTGGTGCTTAATAAATGAAACACAGGGACAACCTTGCCCTTTTCACCTTTTGTAATTCTCAATTTTGCTAAGTATTGTGATATGAAGCGTGACAGCTAGAATAAGGGAGCAAGAGAAACAGACATTGCTAGGAAACGGCTATGTAAACATGCAACAATACCGGAGCCATCGCTAAGCAACTTAAGCACGCAACAGTGGAGGAACTGTTGGTGGCGGTGTTTCTATGCTATCCGCGCCGAGGCTACATAAGGGGTCATAGCCTAATGAGCCCGGGCGCAGAGGAATGTCCGCCGTTGGTATCCGTTACCAGGCAACATCACTGAGGATCTGTATGTGACAGTGATCTGTGAAATGTAGTCACGAGCTGCATAAGAGTCCAATAAATCCAGTTATCAAACTAAAACGGGTCTATACTTACTGAAACACATGACAGTATTATAGGAAAAGCGAACATTATGCAGATTCTGAATAAGAACTAAAGAAAGATATACCCCTGGCAACTCTAAGGATCTCGTGGTGTTTATGTCTCTAAAAGCAATAATAGTCAGTTGTGAATGCTACTGGGTGACTAGCAGTACTGCTCCAGATCGAAACAGGAACGCTTAAACACGTTTCATCTCCTTCGTCCAATAAGAACGCTGATATTATGCTTGGAATGGACTCGCCACTTCGCTGTATATCCAAAACTGTGCTTTTGCTCTTGCATTTCCGTTGGGTGTGAGAAAGGGACAGAATATTTCTTAGTGCTGCCACCACTTGCGCTTCCCTATAACACAAGGATACGCCACTGCCAATTATCGTTAAGTCCTGATTATGTTCACAGGGACATCTACGTTACCTCCTTCCCTGGCTGCTGTATGGCTGTCTGTACATCGTCCTGTCATTCATCCAGCACTTGGTATTTGCCGTGACAAATTTCAGCCATGGTCAGTTTGAAGTTGGAGTTGGATTTGTTGTGGTTCTATTGATCCATGAATGTAAGAAAATATCACTGACAGAATAGTTGGCATAGTTTATTAAGCATTTTGTACCAACATTTTTCAAATAACAAACAAGTCATATGAATGTAACAATAAGTCACGTCTTACTTGTAATGCCCCTCAAAATATGGGCCAGACACTTGACAGATTATAAGCTTGCACATTTCTGTGATGTTGATGACCAACTGGTTGTAAACAGAGGTACATTTCATGAACAGAAGCAAAACTCTGAACCAGAAGAATGCAGGAAAATATATTTATTCGGTTCATGAGATATAAAATTTCTTTTACATTGATCATTTTCTGTTCTGAGTAATGAAGGGTTTGAAATATATTCCATATCGGTAATGAAGATGGAAGGAATTAAATATGTTTCCTAAACAGGGACTCAAACCTCTTGGAATACCTATGTATAGATGGGAGAATGTAAATTTGGTTTGTCTGGCTTGGATTAGGGACCAGTGGCCCGATCTTGTGAAAAGGGTAATGAACCTTCAGGTTCCATAAAAGGTCAAGAACTTCCTGAATAACTGAGAGACTATTAGCTTCTCAAGGCAGATTCTTCTTCAGTTTGTTTGTTTCTTTGTTTATTTGTTTGTTCGTCAGTCAGTCAGTCGGTCGGCCAGTTGGTTTGCTTTCTGGCAACAGCACACACGGACGCATAATCTTCTAGCACTTTAAAATGACTTTTGGAACTTCCTCAAAAACTGAAAACTCAAAAAATCTAATTTATACAAAATGCTTCTTTCAGTTCCATACATTGTCACTGATATATTTGCGTCTGAATTTAATAGTTCATAGGAAAATAAAATTTAATTAAAATAAAGTATAAGGAAGCATTAATCAAAATTGTATGATCATTATTGAAGTTCTGAAATTTGAAAAAGATTTCTTAGTACTGAACCTAATGCAACAAATCTGTGGGCATCTTTTATGGAAATATTTACATGCTTCAGTCATAATTATTTCCTTATCTTGATATTAAGCAGTCATAGGATTTTGATCATCTTCAATATGAACTCCAAGGAAAAATGTAAATTTTTGGTATCATACAATTAGAAGAGTACTTGCTCCCTTCTAGTGCCATGCTGTCACACTACACACATACGGAACACTGAACAGCAGAATGTAATACTTCACAGGGCAGAAACTTTCTTGAGACGCTAATAGTTCTCAAGCTTACCAAGGAAGTACTCTTTATGGAACTCATAGATTCAATACTGTTAGGAACACATCATTTATACCTGTTACAAGAAAGTAAATTCTTACAATCCATTTCCTTAACATCCACTACAGTATTATTCTCTCATCTATGCTTACGTCTTTCAAGAGGTCTCTTCCATTCCGGGTTTTCAAGATTTTGTATGCATCAGAATGTTAACTGTCCGAGACAAGAGAAGAGATTCAGTCTGTACCATGTTTGTGTTCACAGGTTTACAAGTATACTCTCTCCTGGTTGTGTATAGCTACTACCGAGACCTCAAAGGGGAAACACCAACAATACCGTGATTACAGCACATATTTACTTCACTATATCTGCTGTACCTGCATATCATACTTGTCGAAGGTACCAGCTTCCTAAATGATGCCGATAAGAAAGAGTGAACTACCAGATCAGGGGATAAATACAGATTTGTCACATCATGAACAAACGTTCTAACAGATGATAGGTGATGGCTGCATGTTGAGTTTATGTACAAATTTGAAATAACTTTTTACACATTTATAAATAATCGTATAAACTAAAGTGTGCTTAACAGTTCCACAGAAAATGGAGAAGTATATTTATGTTTTGCTTAATTATTCAGTGAATTAACGCCTGAAGCATGAACCTCATCTAATAAATAAATAAAAATTCAGTTCCAACCTCCCAGGAATCACACTGCATCTCCGTTACTAAGACCAATTGGTTAATGTTCTTTAAGGAAATAATCTCTGTTCATCCTGATACACACTGTCTATGGACAAAATGAAGAGATCCTCAGTGCTGAAGCAGTTGGTGTACATAATAACCACTGTGCCTTAAAGGGTTAATATGCCATGCAAAGTAAAGTTAACATTCTATTTCATTTCAACAGTGCTAATTTGATATTCTTCGTAGTTCTTACCTGATGACAGTATATTACCAGGTAACCACACAGATATGTATGTGACATACCAGTTAATTTCAAGAGAATTACACAGTAGGCATGAGCCTTACAAAAAAGTTCATTAGACTTGCATCACAACATTGCTTTCCTTTACTAGTCATTAAGATCTGCAGCCAAAGTCATGTACGAGTATGTAGAATTGAAAACTAAGCAATAACCTGGGCTAAAAGATTACTAAGATTCAAGTTACAATAAGTGTAGAATACAATGCAATATCCATTATAGAATTATGAAAGTGAGATTATAAATTATGTGGCAACAATGAAGAAATCAACACATACAAATAAGTGAAGACACTGTTACCATATGTGTACCACACAGCCTTGATCCTGGTTTTGTCCAAGGTACTAGAGTCCCATTCTGGCCCAGGTGAGAACTGCAATTTATTCTGCTCTCTTAATGAAAAAGAAAATTGATGGCACAATGCCGGCAATGCCTGTTTACTTAATACATAATAAATCTTTAGTTTTTCGCTGTAAGCAAAGGAACAAGAAACAGAATGCAATTTAAAACTGTCCTTAGGAAAGTAGTCCTAGTGGCAAGTGCTGAAAATTTGGGAAAATTATATTACAGAACTATATGATCGACCTAATTGGCCAGAAACCTTAGAAGTTGAACCGGAAGAAGAAGTAGATACAGACGAGAAAAGACCATATATTTTACAAAGTGAGGTAGAAAAAGCTATCAAGGAAATGAGGAAGGGAAAGGCTACAGGAGATGATGATATACCTGGAGATGTGCTCAAGTTACTGGGAGAAGGTGGTTTGAAAACACTGACAAAACTAATGAACACCATATATGAAAGTGGAGAGTGGCCCAAGGACTTTACAGAAGTTACAATGATTGCCTTAAAGAAAAAGACAAAAGCTACAAAATGCAGCGACCATCGCACAATAAGCCTTATTGCACATACAGCAAAGATA
>NW_019723906.1:1355286-1400849 GCF_002891405.2 Cryptotermes secundus
GATACTTAAAAGAAGAATCGAAAGGAAAATAGAGGATATACTTGTATACGATCAGTTTGGATTTAGAAGAGGAAAAGGAACCAGGGATGCAATTGGGATGATGAGAATTATAGCGGAACGAACTTTGGAGATAGATGAAGAACTGTGTGTTTGCTTCATAGACTGGCAGAAGGCATTTGACCGGGTAAACTGGACCAAATTAATGCAGATCCTGAAAGAAACAGGTATCGATTGGCATGAAAGAAGATTGATTAGCAAATTGTACATGGATCAGAAAGTTAGAGTACGACTGGACAGGGGGGAGACAGGAAGTGTGCAGATTGGAAGAGGAGTTCGACAAGGATGCTGCTTATCGCCAATTTTGTTCAACTTGTACAGCGAATGCCTTATCAAGGAAGTTCTGGATGGGCTCGGAGACTTCAAATTAGGAGGGCAAATTATTCAAACTGTGAAATATGCAGATGACCTTGTGTTAATGGCTAAGGAAGAAACTGTGCTACAGGGCATGATTGATAGACTAATTGAAATTGGAAGGTGCTATGGCATGGAAATGAATGTGGAGAAAACAAAAGTAATGAAAATTTCGAGACAACCAACCCCAGTCACAATAAAGATAGACCAAAAACAAGTGGAGAATGTGAAATGTTTTAAATATTTGGGTAGCTTGTTAACAGATGATGGAAGGTGTACTTGTGAAATTAAATCCAGGATTGCCATGGCAAAAGCTGCATTTAGCAAGAAGAAGAATCTTTTTACCAGCAAATTGGACTTAAATTTGAGGAAGAAACTAGTGAAATGCTACATTTGGAGCATAGCTCTGTATGGGGCTGAAACATGGACACTTAGGGCAGTAGATCAGAAACATCTGGAAAGTTTCGAAATGTGGTGTTGGAGAAGAATGGAGAAGATCAGTTGGACCGATTATGTGAGAAATGAAGAAGTGTTAATTAGAGTCAGTGAGCAGAGGAATATCCTACACGAAATAAGAAAACGGAAGGCTAATTGGATTGGTCATGTTTTAAGCAGAAACTGCCTTCTAAAAGAAGTTATTGAAGGAAAGATAGAGGGGCGGATAAAAGTGACAAGAAGACGAGGAAGAAGACGTAAGAAGATGCTGGATGACCTTGGGGACAGAAGAGGATACTGTCATTTGAAGGAGAAAGCTCTAGATCGCATTAAGTGGAGGAATTGTTTTGGAAGAGACTGTGGACCTGTCGTCTGACAGATTACTGATGATGACTATGAAGAAAGCATTCTTCTGTGATGTGGCACCGTGTAGATGTGGTGTTAACCGACGTTTCGGAGTAACGTATCGCCTCAGGAACTAAGTCCCTTGTACTGCGGCCACTTCTGGCCTATTGTACCAGTCCCAGATGATAGGTGAGGGTGATTGTGGAGCAATTGGTGGAATGAAGATTGGCAGGGGAAACCGAAGTACTCGGAGAAAACCTGCCTCAGCGTCACTTTGTCCACCACAAATCCCACTTGACCAGACCCGGGATTGAACCCGGCCGACGCGGTGCGTTGAATCTAACTCTCTGACTCACATGTATGAGTGTCTGCGAAATGTTAAGCCCACATGTTACATTCTTCGTAAACTGACGTCATTTAGGTTTGAATAGAAGATAAGGTAATGCTCAAAGGAACGCAAACATAAGCCCAGTTATTATTAGCAGAAGATCAGTATTATACGGATTCCAAGAACCGTACAAAAATATGACACAAACATTTCCAGCAAAATAAAGGATTCTTTGGGGAAGCTCTTCTTCCTTGTGACTAATGAAGAGGTTGCTTATTTGCTGAGGTTCAGCCTACATGAGTGTTATTCAAATAACTCGAAGTATAAGTCGAGGCAAAAGCAAACCCAATTAGAAAAGTGCATAAAAATCTGTAACTTTAGACACAAATCATTGCAGAGTATCACCTCCAACGCTTTGTTATAGAAATCCAAAGCCAGACAAAACTTCCTCATATGTAGGCTCCTGCACTGTACTGCTGTCGCTCCAAATAAAAGTTCGGCGCTCCTGATTCCATAGTTTCTCTCTTTACAGGCCCCTTTCTCTCTCTCTCTATGGCTCTACAGCCCTTCGGACCTTGGCCGATTCTTTAGTTCCCTAATCCCACACACAGTCAGTAGGACTCCTTGGACGGGGGATCAGGCTGTCACAAGGCAGAACAACACAAACTTATTTACTTACTCATGGAGCTGAGCCCTTCTGGAGGAGCCGCCAATTCTGTAGCTACTCAAGAATTACCCAGCGTTTTATGGAACCCGAAGGTTATTTACCGTGTTCATAAGAGCCCTCCACTGGTCCCTATCCTGCGCCAGATCAATCCGATCCATACCATCCCATTCTATCTCTCTAAGATCCATTTTAATATTGTCCACCCACCTACGCCTTGGTCTTCGCAGTGGTCTCTTTCCTTCTGTCTTTCCCACCAATATCCTATACGCATTCCTCGTCTCCCAATTCGTGCTACATGCCCTGCCCACCTCATCCTCCTTGACTTGATCATTCTAATTATACCTGGAGAAGAATACAAGTTATGAAGCTCTTCATTATGCACTCCACAACACAAACACAGAATAAAATCACACAGGCATCCATGCCTCAAGTAGGATTCGAACCCATGAACCCGTTTTCGAGCGGGCGAATACGGTTCATGCCTTAGATCGCGCGGCCACTGTGATCGCCTTATAGGCCTATTTACACATATATTAATAATACATAATGGGGGAAATCATATTACATTCATCAAGGATGTTTTTATGCTGGAACCGTTCGCAACGTGGTCTCGATTCGTTTTGAAAATACATTGAACCTTTGTTGTAACGGGCCAAGGGTGTCCGTTATAATCGAGTGGAGGGGTATTCACGGAATTACGCCATAAGTCACATAGCCAGTACACGCAATAAACACACAAAGGAATTACATAATTATTCCTTAAATTGAATTTACATTTTATTTGAAACATTCTTCTAGCTACAAAAAAACTTCTTAGTGCCTCAACGTCTCTATTCAAAAGTAAGCGTTTACGTATAAACATTAAACTCACGCTTCACAAATCTCTGATTAGGTCAGTTATATTTATGTCTGTCCCACCTGGGAGTGTGTGGCGGACGCTCACCTCTTGAAATGTCAGTGCCTACAGAATAGAGTACCCCGAGCTATTGGAAACCTTGACAGGTGAACACCAGTCTGCTAATTACACGTGGCTTTCAAAATTCCTTACCTGTAGCTACATAACTAAATTGTGCAGCACAGGAAGAATTAATCCTAATCCATCTAAATCCAAGCGTACGTGGTGCTGCATAAGGAGATGCCAGACGTAGGGAGTATAAGAGACTTAAAATTGGCGGCGGTCAGGCCTACAACCGTTCCTCTGACTAACTGCAGTTTCGGAGTAGTTACTTAAGTTAAGGCGTAACCTGCTGCACAAGCCTGCATTGAAGTAGATCTCTCTATATCTTGTATAGTGCAGTGACAAACGATGCACAGAGTCCATAGTGACCTGGACGCCATGACAGCGCGGATATACTCGTGCTGAGACTACGGTGCAATGATCTTAGGGCATGCACAGAAAACCGGCCCCTCCCTCGTCGAAGAGGAGGTCCCATTCGAAACGAATAAATGTTTAGCACAGAATAAAAATCTTGGTCGTGGATCTCGAGGAGACTGGAACCAAGAATGACTGTGCTGGCCAAGCAATATCACTGACCGACTGATCTTCCACGCCGCATGGGCAGTCGCGGCCCGAAATCCGAGAAGCTGAGGACATTTGGAGATGAGTCAGCCGGCAGCCAGAGAGGACAGGAACCTGAAGAGAAGTAGCGGGTGCTACCGTGAATTGTAACGTGCGTAAACTAGAGAAACGGTTATAATTACTTGCAGTTGTGTGTTTCAAGAATTCAATAAATCCAGTGTCCAATCCCGTGTCTAGCCACTTAGAGCGTGTAACGACGCAAAGGTCAGGTACTTGGAGATATAGTTTTTTTGGGGTAAATTTGGATAATAGTAGCTAGACTGTAAGATTAAGAAACAGCCATGATGAAACGAACCAGGAAGCTTGGGTTTACAAAGAATTTAACAGGGAATGCCTGAGTCATTAGAATGCTAACACGGCAGTGTAATAACTTTGAGGAAGAAGCTGTATGAAGTAGGTCGTATACACTATGGCAGGAGGAAAACGCTGCGTCGGAGGAGGCGGTAGACCCGAAAGAGTCAACCCCTTCTCGATGGGCAACCAATGAGGGGGGCCAAAATCACGTCAGAATGGGCAGGCCAACATACCCGGAACACGAAGAATCAGCAAAGAGAGGTTATATAAACCCTAGAAAACTTAATCAAAGAACCTTTTGCCTTTTGACTTTTGAATATCATTATGTGACAGAGAGTTCAGCCAGAGGCTATCGCCGAGAGAGCGATGGCCATGAGTGGGCCGTGGTTGGTGATGGCGAGCGTCTGTTTCTTCAGCCAAGTAAGTGATCCAACTTCATATAGCCATGAACATTAAGTGGGATAGTGACAAATGTAAAGTGTAAACCCCAGAGAAAGATAGTGCTAATTAGATGGACTAGGTTCATTCAGAAATACAGAGGCGTAGAATACCCGACAGTAGGATGACAGGAGGTAGAACTAATGATGGCTGCAGGTTCATTATCCAGTGTAATACAACCGACGAACGTCGGTAAGTGTGTATATAGTATGTATATAGTAACATAGGGCAATAGAATAGGATAGGCATGTGTGTGAGTTTACTTTAACCTAGCAATTTCTTAAGTGTTACCCTCTTCCCTGACGACTCCAGGACCTCCCAAAGCTTCGGCGAATTACGAGTTAAGCCAGGACAGTGACGTAAGCAACGATAAGTTTACCAGTTTTCTGGATATAACAAGATGGTGGCAGCATACTAAACCGGGTGACAGAGCGGGATACTTCCACGCCCCCTGTCACCACGGCATAATAGAGGTGTAGCGACGGCATAACAGTGAAGACAGCGGTGAGATAACCCATCCACCCCTGTCGTAAGGACGTAAGAGCGTAACAGTGGTGGAAGCGGTGGGGATTTACCTCCACACCCCCTTCCACGACGTAACAGAGCGTGAGAGTATAAAATAAGAGAAACCGTAACACTGGCTGGCCAGAAGAACGTCTACACTAACGTACTCATAAAACACGAGTAATGGACAGTATAACGCCATAAAACCAGTAGAAGGACAGGATCAGGAATAGTACACTTCACATACGATTAAGAGAAACAGTTTTGGTTATAAATAATCAACGTCCCTATATACTGTCACGTGTTGGGTGTGTCATGCGACAAATAACTTCACGTGGGTCTCGGATTCAGCGAATCTTTATTGGACACTTGCTTTTACACACCTTATAATTATTTCCACTTGCAATATCACTTGGCTTCTGGCCCAGTACTTCGATGCTTATACTGTCCTCTGACGTGGCTGGGTCTCGACTGTCTTCAGTGGCGGCCATCTTAAAACTGTATTCTTGCTCTTTTCTTTGTACGTGTCATACGCTCTGCTTTTATAGGTGTTATGCGGAATGGATACCAGACATCATTTATCACGCTTCCGTTACTACCATATCGACGGTCTGCTCTTACGTAATGGGCCTTCTGTTGTCCATCTCTGGGGAAACGCGTTAGTCGTTTCGGCATTGTCTACATAACGGCTCAGTGTTATTGCGTTGCCATGGAAGTTCCTATTCCAAACACGTTACAATACATTAGCAGCTGAAACGCATGTGACAGAAAGATCGTTTTTGCTAGAAGAGCAGAAATTGATCATACAACATTTTCTCACGCTCTAAGAGAGAATTCGAAGACAAACAGTTTCCAGAATCGAAGGGCAGAATTCAGAACCAAGGTAAACCTGAACAAGAGACGGGGCATTGAGGTGAATAATAATAATTATATTAAATTCTTTATTATTTATGTGCCGAGTCAACAGCCGCAAGGCCAATTACAGACAGAGCACAGTGTAGATACAAGTAATTACATTATGAACAATCACAACATAAAGTCAAACACAAATTACAGCCAAGCACTGAAGGAAAAACACATTAATGCAGACAAGTTAATGAACAATAATAATAATAATAACAATTATTTCATTAACATAAGTCTAAGTTGCTATTGAGAACTGAGAAATGAAACGTATAAATATTTAATTGTGAAATGAAAAGTATAGCTATTTAGAGAGAATAAAACAGTAATAATTAAGTTTAATTGTTTTTATGTTCATGCAAATAATAATAGTAAAAATTATGCAACATTTAAAAATCGTTTGGGGAGAATTTTCCTGCCTTCGAATACGTCAACATCCCTGCAAACAACATTAGCAGCTGCTGCATATCAAGCAGAGGGACAGTTTTTACATGAGGAGCAGGCACTGAACAATGCAAAGTCTCTGATATCCCGAGCAGGAACTCGGAGACCAACAATTTCCAGAACAGAAGGGCAGAATTTGAAACCAAAGTAAGCTTGAGTAAGAAAGAGAGCATCAAGGCGATGTCTCCTAGTATGTAAAGTATGCAATTTTAACTCCTCTAGGGCAAGAGAATAACAGTAATGGCCTTGAGGAAAGAAACGATTAAAACAAAGTATAATAATGTAATGGGTTTGGGTAGGTCACGCGACAAATAATCTCACGTAGGTCAAGGCTGTAGCGAATATTCATTGTGCTTTGCTTCTACAATCACACACTTTTACACTTATTGTCCCTTGTAGTATAACAATTACTGCTTCCACTATTTCTCGGCGAATACTAGACTGCCTTCGACGGCGACTGTCTTAAGACTCCAACTTATATTGAATACTCAATCCTCATTCTTCACTCCTCTGTAAATAGTGTTCCTGCTCCTTATACAGGCTCGGCGACAGATGTCAGGTGTGTCTACCTATCCATTGCCTAGCAATAGACGCCTTACTGTTGCGTGATGTCACAGTCTAGCGGGGGGGGGGGGGGGAACGACCGTTGTTAATCAACGAACACTCGTTGCTACGGATATTCCTACGCAACGGTCTACTGTTATTGCGTTACCATGGAAGTATGTACTCCAAACACGTTACAATAATAATTCAATTCAATTCGTGTTTATTTACGCGCAAACTTAACAGCACAAAGGCCAATAACAAAGTTGGCACGAGTACATAGAAATACAGATATAACTAAAAGACAAAATACAAATAAGACAGTCTACATAATGGCATGAAATTAATAATAATTCCAAGAAAAATTAAAGTTAGCATTAACAGGTGAGAAAATAAAATAAGTACATTCCAGACCCACTATTTCTCAGAAAATCTGTTAGCGCCGGGAATCGAACCCGGACGTCTGGTTCTGTAGGCAGGAAATCTGACTATTAGACCACAGAGGCGGCATCGATGGTATATAATACTCAGAATTACTCGGTTTTTGGACTTTGTCTATCGTCAGAAAATCGAGAAACTAGAAAACACAGGGTTTCGAAAACTATATCTGTTTTCATCCTCAGATGAGGGGGGGAAAACACCGCAGAAGTTTACTGTGAATCTAAAACAAAAGTTGACTCCGTACCATGGAAAACCTCCCCTCACCTGAGGACGGAAACAGATACAGTTTTCGAAACGTTGTGTTTTCTAGTTTCTAGAATACCGGACGATTGATAAAGACCAAAAAACTATATCGTTTCAAATAAAATTTAGAACGGTCAGTATCCAGAAACTTTTGCGTCGTATTAGCAAGAGATCGACAGAAAATATCTACGCTCCGCTCCGATATCGTACGCCATTGTTTCTCACCCGCCGATCCGCTGCCCAGTACCGGGCCGTAAAGGGTTCTCCTGGAATTGGTCATTTTAGTTTTCTAAGTACGAGGGTAAGTCAATAAGTAAGTTACAAATGGAAATAGAACTTAAACAAATAAGAGTATTGATTTAAAAAATGCTTTTATTTCTCAACCCAATCTCCCTGTACATTTAGGCATATGTCCCGTCGTTCCACAAGCCCCTGAAAACCAGCAGCATAAATTTCTTTGGGCTGCTGTCGGAACCAGGCGGTGACTTCCCTACAGAAGGGTAACACTACACACTATAGCCACTTCTATTGGTCGTTCACATGGCATGGCCTACCTCATAATGCATGACAGGTTAGGTTTTCACAAAGTCTGTGCAAGATGGGTGCAGCGCATGCTGACCCCACGACACAAAATGCAAAGAATGGGTCTCGTATTACAGTATCTCTGTCACTACCACGATGAAGGACACTATATGCTAGCCCGAATTGACACAAGTGATGAGTCTTACTCCAAGCGACTTCCTTTTGTTCGGCCCTCTTAAACATCATCTTTCGGCTGAACACTTTTCCGACGATGAAGCTGTAGAAAGGGAAGTCACCGCCTGGTTCCAACAGCAGCCCAATTAATTTTATGCTGTTGGTTTTCAGGGGCTTATGAAATGACGGGACAAATGCCTCAATGTATAGGGAAATTATGTTGAGAAATAAAAGCATTTTTCAAATCAGTGCTCTTATTTGTTTAGGTTCTATATTCATTTGTAGCTTACCTACATATTTTTCGCGAATAAATATTCTATAATGGAAATATTCTAAGAACGATATCCGTGAATATGTCGAAAAGCTCAGGCCCAGAACGCCTAAATAACATCTGTGTAGCATATTTCAGTGACAAAGCCGCATATTTTTAAAGATGGAAATGTTCATGAATGAACGGGAACTTTCAGACATCGAAATCTTTATAAACATTCGGGATAGGGAATACCGCTGTTAATGACAGGTCATAAAAAGTTTCTGCAAACAACAATGAGCGGCGTATCCCCTGTTCTCAAAGCTGAACGAAATAACGTTTGTATTGGGCCAGAAGGAAAGAGACCACTGGGATGACCAAGACGTAGGTGGGTGGGCAATATTAAAATGGATCTTAGAGAGCTAGGATGGGATAGTATGGATTGGATTGATCTGGCTCAGGATAGGAACCAGTGGAGGGCTCTTGTAAACACGGCAATGAACTATCGGGTTTCATAAAATGCTGGGAAATTCTTGAGTAGCTGCAGATTTGTCTTCGCATCAAGAAGGGTTCACCTCCATAAGTAAGTAAGTTAGCAAGTTGCAAATGTTTGTGACCAATCAGCAAGGAAGTATAAAGAAATGTTTTCCACTGAAATTGAAGACCAAGGCAGTCTGAATCCGGTTTCCATATCTAGTAAAACTGAACACTGTTTCTTCTTAAGTTGGCATTGCAGTGTGAAAGCGCTTGTTTCGAAACCCGACTGCAGTGATTTCTTTTAAGTTTTATGCCTAGGGATTTAAATTTTAATATGAACAAGAGACAAGGGACTTTGTTTAATTTTGGTGTCGAGAAATCTCGTATTGAAGGTGTCTGTGACGCAAGAAATAATGATTGATCCACCTCAAGCCTATAGGGCGATTCCCAGAATGTACAGGAGGGGAAAACCACCAGCACACAGAAGAAAAAGTCTGCATCCATTCCTAAGTGCATGGACAGCTACTTAAAATTTGGTTTCATACAATGCCCTAACACTGACCAATTGCCACGACCTCAATGTGTCATTTGTGCTACTGTTCTGGGATATGAAGCTATGACGCCATCGCGACTCGCCCTACATCTCAACACAAGACATTCCCATCTAGTCAACAAACCCACTGAATCATTTTTGCACAGAAGAGATGCACATAAAATAGAAAAGAAAACGATTTCCAAATCTTCAACCAAGGACAATTCACTTCTGATGGCATCCTATCTGATATCACTACAGATAGCTAAATGTAAAAACCGTATTCCACTGGCGAAGAACTCATTGATCCTTTTTTGACTGCTGCTTGTAATGAAGTATCAGACCAGTGTACGACAAGTAAAATGAAAGAAATCCCATTGTCGAATGATACACTTGTAAGGCGGATATCCAATATGGCAGAAGATACAGGAACGCAACTCACTGAAAAAAATAAAAAAAATCTCAATTATTTGCATTACAGTTCGACGAAATTACAGATATTCAGGACAACAGTATTTCACTTTCGTATGTACGAAATATTGACCATGTTAAAAGTGACATGAAGGAAGACATTTTAAGTGTTTCTGCAGTACCTACGCACACTACCAGCAGTGAAATTTTCAAAGTTTTAAATGGTTCCATTGAACAAGGAGGTCTCGAATCGAAAAATTTCGTTGGAGTCTGTACTGACGGGGCCGCCTGTCTTACACGTAGAAATTCAGGTTCAGTCACTAAAATTAAGGATATGGCGGACAATAAATTATTGTCAACGTATTGCTACATTCATAGGCAAAACGTGGCCTCCAAAAAGAAAAATGGCAACTGAGCTGAATGGAGTCATGTCTCAGTCTGTTAAAGTTATTAATTACATGAAGTCAGTGCTTTAAATACAAGACTGTTAGAAGCTGTGTAGGATGAAATGGGCTCTGATCATCATTTGGCGTGTGTATGTGATAATCAGGGATTCGCCGACAAGTTGAGAGCCTTCTGCTGCTTCCCTTGTTCAACTTACTTCTATTATGAGTTACAATGCATAAAAAGTTTTCTCACTACCGTTTTGTTTTCAAACCAACATCATTAATATCAAATTAATAATACAGTAATCAATTTTACATTGAATAATATTAAAAAATTTCCATTGATACGATTAGAATATGTCAATGAAAATTATTACAAATTAATTTAATGATGTTGACCTGAGGAAAATACAATATGCTACAGAATTTCATTAGTCCACTGATTGATAACTTATTTAAATGTACTTTTATATTTGTCAACATGCCACACCGTATACACAAGTGTATTAATACTCTTTATTATTATAAAAAAAAAAACTCCGTGATTTTAGTCCGCAAGCGAAGTATACCGACCGAGCGACCGTCGCTTGTCGGTGAAGTTAGTGCCAACTTTAGCGGATAGAGGGTGTCGCGTGGTCAGCGCAACGAATCCCCACGACCGTTAATTTCGGTTTTCTACACCGGAGCCGCTAATTTTGCTTTCAAGTAGCTCCTCAGTTATCTTCACGAGGCTGAGTGGACTCCGTTCCAGATCCACTGCTTCTCAGAAAAAATGCCATGATTAATTATTAACACTTATGATAGTTTAAGATATGAGCTTCGAAAAATTGGAAGAGTATTTACGTTTAAATTTGTAGGGACCGGGCCCTCGTCTTATAAACTTCATAATTTACCGGACCTCGGTCTCACAGAGCTTGACAACCACTGTCGTAGTCTAAGAATAGCTTTAGGTTCTGGTTTAGGAAAGTAGCATTTCAGATCTGACACACGTCATCGCTTCTGAAAATAAAAGCCAGACCACAAACCGGCGATAAGATTCTTCTGACGTCAGTTATACATAGTGTAGCGTCATAAACAGCATCGCTTTCTCGTTACTGTGAACAATTTAACGTTATCAAGGGCTGACTAGTTCAAACGTGCTCCGTATAAAACGACTGAGAGAAGGTTACACTGCCTCAGAGGCTTCCGTTGCTGTCACAGTAAGTGCATTTGTACAGTGTATATTTTCTAGTTTTATAAACAGAGTGGTCCAGTGATCAGAGTTCCTGGCTACAGACCTAGAAGTCCGGTTTCGATCTCCTGTGCTACCAGATTTTCTGAGAAGTAGTGGGCCTGAAACGGGGTCCACGTGACACGCTCTACCCGCTAAAGTTGGCACTAACTTCTCCGACAAGCTGTGGTCGCTCGGTCGGTATAGTTCGCTTAAGGATTACAGACCACGGAGTGTGTTTGTTTTTGTTCCTAGTGCGTAACATCTGAAAGAGATAAAGGTTCTGAGCGGATAGGAGGATGAATAGTTTCTCAGGTTATGGCCTATTGATATGTGACGCTGTGTAGTCTGGTACACTATTCCTATCTGTCAGACTACACTACATTGAATTCTCAAATACCATAATGTTAATATTCACTGCCGTGAAAATTTCATCGTAAATAAATGCTCAATTACTGTTGGGAACCTGATTTAAGAGACGTGGCATGAATAAGAGGAGAGCTGTATTGGAGTAAATTGGGTTTTCAAATATAATGTCAGTTGAATTCGCTATTGATGGATACAGATTTGATGACACTCTCGGGGCCCACTGCATGAACGAAAGTGACCTATAAGGCCGTGCCATAACTCAGGCAGTTACTCGCCGGCTTCCCACCTCGGTGGTCCGGGTTTAAACACATTTCAGATCATGTGGGATTTGTGGTGGACAAAGTGGAACTGGGACAAGTTTTATCTGAGTGCTTCGGTTTCCCCTGCTAATCTCATTGCACCGACTACTCCACGCTCATCATCTGTCGTCCGGAGCTGGTTGGTGGTCGACATACCAAGCGGACTGTCTCACCTCACCCCAAGAAACTAAAAAAAAATGTCCTATGCCGCGGAGTAAATCAAATAGTTATATAGTTATTTAGTATTGCATCAAAGCAAAGAGGCTTGCGTGCAGATTTCTGAAATCTTTTTATAATTCCGAAAAGAACGTTGAGTATTTGAAGAGCATATGAAACGGTTCAAGCAAGTACTGTTGACCACTCTGTCTTCAGACTTCCGTGAAATCCGTAGGACGCGCTTAGTTTCAGTTTCACAGTTAAAAATTCTGATGTTGAGAAGTACTGTTACTGGTCTTTGTTTCCAGACTGCTGTGGAATCTGACATACCAAGATGGTGGTGATGCTGAATCAGTGCTGCTGCGGCTGTGAGCTGAAAACTGGAACGATCATAATAGGAGTTCTCGATGGGGTACGTGCAGTTTTCAACACATAGCTACATGTACATGTTAATTCGCTAATATCTTATTTAACAGTCTGCTATAACTGTATTTTGAATGTAAGAATTGTTATAGTAAATATAAGAGGAAAATGTAAAAGGTAAAAAAGGCAAATAGCAGCGTTTACTAAAAGCTGTATTAGCGAAAATGGTACAAAAAAGTACAATGTAAGTTACGAAGTACCTAACCTGCGACAACCAGACGTCCTCTTCCTAATAGTATCGTCCAGTTTTTTTTTAATGTGGTGCTCCGTTCTCCCATTAAAAATAAAGTGGAACAGAAACAGTCTAGCTTTTCATGCAACGACTTCTACAGGTGCATCACAACTCAACGGCAGAACTTCAGGAACGGACTCCTCATATGGAGAGAAGAAGAATGTGTATGACAACATGGGTCCGGAAATGCATAATTACAGAGTTATCCGAGCGTGTAATTTATGGAGTGCACGCTGACACGTCCTGTTTGCCGGAATAAAAATGCGAGACACCGGTTGTTTGTTGGGACCCTACGTTCTTCCGGACAAACTTAATGGACAGAACTACACAGATTTCTTGCGTACTATATTGCCCGATTACTTGGAAGACATGCCACTAGCATCCCGTCGACAGCTGTACTTCATGCATGATGGTGCGCCCGCACATTTCAGTCTGTCTGCTCGCCTGCAGGAATCTTAATGCACATTATCCTGGGCGCTGGATAGGTAGAGGTGGACCGATTGCTTGGCCACCACGCTCTCCTGACTTAAACCCCCTGTACTTTTACCTGTGGGGACACTTAAAGTCTGTCGTGTATTTGACTGCTGTTGCTGATGTACCAACTCTCCGTGCGCGCATTGTGGCAGCCTGTCAGACAGTACGCACTACGCCGGGCATTTTTGATCGTGTGCGGCACTCAATGCAAGGACGAGCGGAGGCCTGTATTCAGGCAGGAGGAGGTCACTTTGAACAGTTCCTGATACGTGACCAGAGTGTTCCAGCTGGCGTTACAGACATATTCAGTGTAACATTGCAACAGTGTTGGGAGTGTCGGACTGCACTAACGTCACTAAAAGGTCGGATAACTCTGTAATTATGCATTTCCAGAACCATGTTGTCATACGCTTCCTTTCTTCTCTCTATACGAGGAGTCCGATCCTGAAGTTTTGCCGTTGAGTTCTGATACACTCTGTATATTTTTGTTTCGAATAATCACAAATTACTGCAGGAAGTTCTTTCGTCCCAGGAGTACAGAACATCTGCCAAAGAGGAGGTACTAGCTCCAACATCTGTTGGAAATGCGTGCAAACCGAGCTTCATATATTAAGATATTTAAAATTTGTCTGCAATCTCATTAATATTTTTAAAATCTACTCGCCCTAACCTAACCAAATAGTCAGCAAGAGGCAGTAATTATATTTATCTCTCATTTACTTGCTCTTTATCTTAATACTTTATGTAATTATATAATTAACCTACTTATTTCATGTAGGACTTGAGGTTCTCAAAGATGTGACTTTGAAGAAGACCGTCTTCCGGAATGTGGCGCTGTGTAGATCTTGTGTGAACCGACCTTCCTCCGAAACGTCTGTTCTCAAAAGATCTTCATAGCGTCACATCCCACAAGACGGCATTCTACTTATTTCATGTTATTCTATCCCTTAAATAATTATTATCTTCTATTGCTTCAAAGGCCCAGGAAGGGGCTATAGAGCCATAGAGAGTGAGAGGAGAGAGAGGTCAGTGAATGTTAGCGGAACTCTATGTTACTCGTTCCATTTCCACTGGCAGGATTGACTATCAGAATAAAAAATTAAATTCATTATTAATTATTTCGATATATCTAACTGTTATCAAAGCTTGTGATTCAAAAGCTTGATTATGTAACTGGTGATGGAAGTTTTCATATTATTGCCTTAAGAAAAATGAAGATGACAATTTCAAAGTCATGCAAATGTACAGGAAATAGCTGAAATGTGCAAGAAATTTTACATACCAAAGCAAGAAAAAATTTCCATATCAATATGCGCCCGGAAACATTTAATTTGTAAGTTATAGCTGAAGTAGTACATTTGTAATAAGTGCTCAAAATATCCTCCGTGAGATTCAATGCACGCCTTGACACGTCTCATCATGGACCGCCACATCTGTTCAAAGATGTCTGGGTAGTTTCCGATACTCTGACAGGTACCCACAGTGTAATGGTGAGGTGTCTCTTCGTTGTCAACAGGAGCTGCGTACACAAGGGTATTCAGGTGCCTCCACAGGCTAAAAGGAGAGGATTGCAATCTGGTGTGGAGCGTGGAGGCCGTGCGGTGGGCCCTCCTCTACCTATCCCTCGGTCATGATGTTTGTTACAGAGAACATGTCGCACAGCGCGGCTGAAATGCTCGGAGCACCACGTTAGATGTACCACACTCGTGCTTCGACTGGCAGTTGTACATCTTCCAGTAGCTTTAGCAGATCTTGCGTGAGGAAATCTGGGCAGCGGTTGCCTCTAAGCCGATGTGGCAAAACCATGCGGGCCTACCAAATAATCACCAACAATCCCTGTCCACAAATTAATGCTGAACTGCTGCTGGTGTCCACACAGCACTATTTCAGCTATAAATCAAATTAAATGTCTAAAAAGTATGTCCACAACTTGGCAGAAGTATATGCCATTAAGGCATGTATTATGGAGAATTTAGATAGGAACTATGTAAATAGGAATATCTACATTCTATCTGACAGCCACGCTGAACTTAAAGCGCTTGACGAACGCCAGATGAACTCAAAATTTGTCTGGGATTGCCACCAAACTCTCATGGAACTGGCCAAACATAACAGGGTACAACTGTTATGGGTGCCGGGGCATGCGGGTATTGCTGGAAACGAAACAGCAGATCAATTGGCCAAGATTGGAGCTGAACATCTTTCCTAGGACCTGAACCAGCCTGTGGCATCTCTATAGGAGTTGCCAGACAGACAATCAGGGACTGGACAAATATGAAGCACAAGAAATACTGGGGATCCTTGACTGGGCTCAGGCAAGCACAGGGACTCATACGAGGACCCTCTGCTAAAAGAGCGATGAAACTGTTGAAGTTAAACAGGAACCAGCTACGATGGGTGGTAGGACTACTTACAGGACACTGTCACCTTAAAGGACACCTCTTCAAACTGAGACTAAGTGATAGTCCCACTTGTGAGAGGTGTCAATAAGGAAATGAAACAGCCACACATATCCTGTGTGAATGAGAGGCCTTAGCTTATTTAAGATTACGTTACTTGGATCAATACTTTATGGAACCAAGTGACTATCACTAGACCACTGTAGGTCGCGGTGCAAGGGCCGAGGAGACCTACCCCTCATACAGTCATTCATTCATTCATGTACACACCTTTAATTTACATTCATCTTGATTTTTATTAAAGGTACTTCACGTTAAATA
The DNA here is from genome assembly GCF_002891405.2 of Cryptotermes secundus. Taxonomy (NCBI): domain Eukaryota; kingdom Metazoa; phylum Arthropoda; class Insecta; order Blattodea; family Kalotermitidae; genus Cryptotermes; species Cryptotermes secundus. The sequence goes on from NW_019723906.1 coordinate 1,371,497, forward strand.
TTTTTGTTTACAGATAGCAGCTCTCTACTCCCTTGTTACTAGCATTGTTGCAGCATCGGCTGCAATTGTAGTCGGCGATAAAAATCAAAGCTACTTGGAGAGTAAGTATAATTTCTTATGTGATTTCAAGAGTAAATCATTAAACATACCGCTGAGGTGGTGCAAAAGATAACAGAAAACAAATTCAGGAAAAAATATGCCCAGAACTGTAAAAAAAATATGAAAACCACCTGCTTCTGTTCTTATAAAGCGGGTATATCAACGAAACCCGATTTCTGAAGGCATAAAGTGTCCAGGCGCCATGCAGATATGACCCAGTGGCCGCAATAGAGCTCAGCTGAATAGATGCTGGCCTTTCTGCGCAAAGTCCTCTTTCAGCCTCGTGTGACTTCATCTGAGATTCGTGTAGGACTAAGTGGCGCTTAAGCAAAATTTCTCCACTTATATTCTGGGTTTCCCCTGCTAACCATCAGTCCACCATAATTCCACTGTCATCTATCATCGCCCCCTGGGATGAACTTATCAGCATCTCCGATCCTTGGGCTTCCTATCTAGCTAGGTTAGTGAATAAACAAGTGTTGCAATATTGACGGACGATAAATACATGGACGTGAAGTTAAACAACTGCAACAGGATGCTGAAATAGCGCCTCTAACTGGGTACTTGACTGGTTAGAAAGAAAGAGAAATATAACACTTTTAGATATTAACATTAGAATGATCAAGTCAAGGATGATGAGATGTGCAGGGCGTGTAGCACGAATGGGTGAGAGGAGAAATTCATATAGGATATTCGTGGGGAAGCCAGAAGGAATGAGACCACTGAGAAGACCAAGGCGTAGGTGGGTGGACAATATTAAAATGGATCTCAGAAAGATAGAATGGGATGGTATGGATTGGATTGATCTGGCTCAGGATAAGGACCAGTGGAGGACTCTTGTGAACACGGTAATGAACCTTCTGGTTCCATAAAATGCTGGGAAGTTCTTGAGTAGCTGCACAATTGGCAACGTCTCAAGAAGGGCTCAGCTCCATGAGTGAGTGAGTGAGTGAGTGATCAATTTTTGGTAAGAAAGATTACTAAGTAATAACCGCACAATCGATTACAGTTATTTCACTGTCATTTCCGAGTTTTCAATTCCCCGAAAATTCTTCATCACTAACCGTGAGTGGTGAGACAGCTACAGTTATGAAGATTGTACGGGGATTCACACCCGGCGCAGCTCAACGCCTATCACTTTCTATTAATTTGGTTATTAAACGACGTTTTCAATAACGAGACCATATCACATCGATGGTGATTCTGAACGAGGTGGAATTGGGGGAATTGAACCTGGTAGGGAAAACTGAAGTACTCGGAGGAAACATCTCCCAGGGCTACTTAATCCACGACAAACCCCATATGGCCTGGAATCGAACCCTGGCAGCCAATCGCACGGATGTTCCATTGTTATAAATTGTAAAGCAGGTGTTTACTAGATACCTCACATAACAGAAGAAGCCTGATGTTTCAGTAAATTTGAAATGATGACGGATTTCTATTTCAGCGGTTGCTACCCTGTCCATAGTATTGGCAGTGTTCTCTGCTCTGCTCCTGCTGGTTTCCATCTGCCTCCTTGTAGGGGCAGCAAAAGTAAGTGACAGTAACCACAACCAGGGTAGGGTTTAAGGGACATCGAGCCGGGTGTCACTTCGGTGCCTCCCAAAGCAGAAACAGGTTCCAAAGATTTTATCGGGATATTTTTTCTCTAATATCGAGACATTTTTAGACTGTATTTTTAGTTATTATAAGAAATAAGAACAGCAAAGGATTCTTATAACCTAAATTTCTTGTTCCTGATAGTGGCCTCGAAATTTGATTGTCCCTGAACCCCACAACTTTAAATCCGACTCTGAGTTAGAGAGGCTGTATTTGAAGAGGATGACAATTGAGGTTATGAGGGGAATATTTGGACCTAACAGAGTTCGAATACCGGACCTTGGGGGAAGTTGCATAATGATGGGCTTCGTAATTTGTACTGTTCATCAAATAGTATTAGGATGGTGTTCTCCAAGTATAGTTAGAACGATCATGTCACGGAGGATAAGATGAACAGGATATATGAATCCTTATAGGATTTTGGCTGAAAGTCAGAAAGAAAAGGACAACTAGGAAGACCTAGAGGTAGGTGGAAGGATAATATTAAAATGGATATTAGAGAGACAGGATGGAATGTTATGGACCGGACTTATCTGGCCCAGGATAGGGACCAGTGAAGGCTCTTGTGAACACGGTAATAAATCTTCAGGTTGGATACGATATTTGGAAATCCTTGAGTAGCTGAGGAACTGGCGCCTTCTCAAGAAGGGCTCAGCTCCATGGAGTAAATTTAAGTATATTGAGATAAACAGGGCAAGAAAAAGGCATGCAAGTGCAAACCCATACAAAGTGCTAGTAAGAAAATCCGAAAGGAAGACACCACTTGCGAAATCTAGATGTAGATCAGAGAATAATGTTAAAACTGATATTAAAGAAAGAGGATATGAGGGCAGGGCCTTGAATTATCTGGCTCAGAATAGACACTAGTAGCAGGTTCTTGTAAACACGGTAAGAAACCTTCGGAGTCCATAAATGGCAAACAGCTGGCAAACCTTAAGCTATCTGGAAGTTCGCAGCGACAAGGGTAATTCCGTGAACTGGATAATAAGAGTGAACGAAAGCCTCAGAATCTATACGCGATTTCGACGGTGTTTGGCATTTCAGAGGAACGGAAACTGGGAAAACATCTAGCTGAACGCAAGGATTTACGTAACCAGCTGATAAATTTAAAGTATTCATGATATGCCTGCTACTATATCGTTAATTCGTTGGTTAATTAGTATATTGTAAGCAAAGATGATTAGTGGGTTGAAGTAATAATTCTTTACGAAAAGTAAGATGTACAGACTGTAAGGTTTCTTATTTTGGGCTTTATCCATCGTCTGGTATATATAAGACAAAAAACCACAACGTTTCGGAGACTGGATCTGTCTCCGTCCTCAGGTGGATATGGCAAGATAGACCTACTCAGTTAGGCCCGTTAGAAAGAGCTAGTCTCAATGACCGGACGAATCCTTTCAAGTCTGTTTGAAAAGTAAAATATTTGTAATGCTCACTTTACAATCTGCCCAATTTATTGTAAGTGTATTTATAACTTTATGTGCCTGGCTTTCAGGAAAAACCATCTCTGTTGATTCCATGGATGGTCTACTCCCTTGTTTTCATTGTAGAGAATACTGTTGTGAACATATACTACGCAGTTCAGTACATCGGAATGAGCGAGGGGGTGATCGCCGCCGGAGTTATTATTGGGGCCATTGTACACCTACGTGAGTAATTTTCTTGCGTGAATTAACTAACCTCAAAATTAGACATGTCAGATTTTGTCTATATACGTTACTATAAGCAGTAAATGGACCGCCTCTGTGGTCTAGTGTTCAGATTTCCAGAGGTCCGGGTTCGATTCCCGGCTCTCCAGATTTTCTGAGAAGTAATGGGTATTGAACGGGGTCCACTCGACCTCGTGAGGATAATTGAGGAGCTCATTGAATGGAAAAGTAGCGGCTGCGGTCTATAAAACCGAAATTAATAGCCGTAGGAATTCGTTGCGCTGACCACGCGACACCCTCTATCTTCTGAAGTTGGCATTTATTTCGCCGACAAGCGGCGGTCCCTCGGTCGGTAAAGTACGCTTTCGGACTAAAACCACGGAGTTTTTTATAAGCAGTGAATGCATTGTCCATATCGGTTGTCTCAGAATGGTAAAAGTTAAAGGAATCCCTGTAACAGGCCCTGGAGGCTCATAAGCTTGTGAGACGTGGAGGTTCCCATATTTTGTAGGCAGTCGGTTCACAGATGACGGTGATGTTGTCAGCCTTACGGGCCGACCTCCCTATACTCCCAGGAAGATTCCTAGTACTCATTTGTGTTAGAGCGTGAGTTGACCCTGGGGTCACAATGAGGCTGGGACGGGGCTGCATCCACCGAGGGAGGACGAAAAATGGACTTCAGGCTTTCTAATAAATTTCAATGGCCGAGACTGTACTCAGACATATATTAAAAGAAACTGCTATCTTTGAAGCAAGGGTGGGCAAGTATTCCGTATTCTGGGGGTGGGGGAAAGATCGGATGGCTAACTAAGCCATATGGCCTAGATAAAATATTATTAAAATTTAAACCCATTGATTCAACGCCAGCCGGCCCAAAATCTCAGAAACACACATTAAAATATAAGATTATGGTCTCGAAACTTTTACTGGTGTACCAATCTCACCGATGCACCGGCACTTACATGATGAGCTCGAGAGTTTCAGCAGATTGTAACTCAAACTGTTCTGTATTTCAGTGCTCCAGGTCTACTTCCTCCTTGTGGTGTACAGTCTGTTCAGAGAACTGAAGAGAACATCGCCCTCACCTGACCCTTGAAACTTCACACTCACAGGCACTCAGATTTGGAATCTCCAGCGCATATATCGTTACAAAGAGCCTGAGTCCTCTCTTAAACATCTTAAACTGTGCCTTAAGCAGTAAACACACACGAAAATAATAATTATAAAGTGATATAGACATATTCAGTTTATTCCTATAAATTTAAAGAACTGTGAAAATCATATACACATAACAGAGCAATTGAAATGTTCTTAGAAATTTGTGACGGTGCTCATGTCATAGAAATTCTGTAATATCTACACGATATTCGAACATGAATTGATTTTGTTTTCTGGTGTTTGTAATGTGTTATCCCGTTTATGAACACTATCAGGCTAATCTATTCGTTTTGAAAAAATCAAGTACCAATTATTGATCTTTCTATGGACATTCAAAGTACGACAAACTACAATGACATTCTGGAGTAGGGTTAGAGAGAAAATAGATTCTAAAGAGTTCTGACGGTCGTGTATAACACTTGGAATTACTAAGTTTTCGAACTTTGTCCCTTGTGCGGTATTTTAAAGAACACAGCGTTTCTGAACCTGGATCTGTTTCCGTCCTCAGATGAAGGGTGGGAGCCACCTGAACTGCTGGTCCGTTACAAGGATCTAACCTCGATCACTGGACAGTCTACGTACAACCATTATCAAAATTTCTATTGGATGTTCTCTGATGTCTCCCGTTGACAAATCCTGATCTCAGATGTACGTGATGCAGCTGTAGTTGTGTTGTCATAGGCAGACCAGTGGTTGAGGTTAGCTGTCTTTAAAGTAATCAACAGAGTAGGCGTCCCCCCCCCCGATTGAAAAAGAAAACAGATCCAGTTTCCGAAACGTTATATTATTTAGTGCTTACAATATTATATTTAAGCATCCTGTTACACTCACACAATACATGAGACAAGCTCCGTCTTAAGTGCAACAATTTAATTGTAGTTCTTTCTTCTTTCCTTCCTCTACACTACATGTTTCGGCCCTAAATGGCCATCATCAGGTGTATATTCTTACGTAGCTGCTACACTGCCCGTAGTTTAAAATTTAAAACCCCCAGTCTTTCCAATTGTATGTATGTATAAAATCTTTGTTAACCTACACACGTCAATTTGATTTCCAAAATTGGCACTTTTTAAAACTTCAATTCAAATTAAAATGTCTTTAAATTTTCCGTTCTTTTTCTTTTTCCAAATTTTAAAAATTAAAATTTCTCGGGGTACTCGCCCTGTGTCTATAGTGCTGCAGCGGCCACTTCTTGTTTATCGCTGTTCAGGTATTTTTATGTGTAGGCTCTCTGTGCGTGTGCCGCTGCCTATCTTTAATACGTGTCTAATAGTGTTATTTGGAATACGGGACAATGGACAACGTCCCTAAACCCTAACAATTCCTAAAGATAAATTTATTCGTAACATTAATTTTAAACATAAAATAGTCTGAAAAACACTAGTAGGAAGCACAGCGCAATTCAAATATTCTGCCGAAGCATCGAGACGTGGAGGCAGAAAAGCAAAAATCTTTTGACAGTTTATGGAAAGATGCCTTAAATATGTTGCCTGCTGCTGCGCGTGCGCAATTTATTTTGCACGTCATGTGACATTCTGCTGAAACTGAAGAAATGTTCGTTTCAGTTGCAACAGAAGAAGTACGAAACATCATTAAACCTATTATTATTCGTATAATTGTGCATATTGAAACTAGTTAAGCTGATTACAATGTGTTTAAACGAAACTTATAGTAAAGTCCATATAGGCTAATATTTGTTCGATAAATTTCCTATCCAGAATGGTCTGAAACAAGGAGATGCTTTACCGCCACTCTTTTTCAACTTTGTTTTAGAATATGCCATTAGGAAGGTCCAGGGAAACCAGGTGGGACTGAAATTAAACGGGACACATCAGCTGTTGGTCTATGCCGATGATGTGAATCTACTGGGTGATAAGATAGATACCATAAAGTAAAATACACCGAAGTGAACGGAATTTCATGGAGGTAGGCCTAGGCCCACCGGGGCTGTAGTGCCAAGGAAAAAAAGTGAAATACACAAAATTTAATTGACGATAGTAAGGAGGTTGGTCTAGAAGTAAACACAGAGAAAACTAAGTATATGTTGCTGTCTCATCACCAAAATGCAGGGCAAAATCATGACATAAAGATACGAAACAGATGTTTTGAAAATGTGGCACAGTTCAGATATTTGGGAACAACGATAACAAATCAAAACCTGATTCAGGAGGAAATTAAGAGGCGATTGAACTCGGGTAATGCTTGCTACCATTCAGTCCAGAACCTTTTGTCTTCTCGTCTGCTGTCCAAAAACATAAAAATTAGAATATACAAAACTATAATTTTGTCTCTGGTTCTGTATGGGTGTGAAACTTGGTCTCTGACATTAAGGGAGGAACATAGACTGAGGGTGTTTGAGAACAGGGTGTTGAGAAGAATATTTGGACCGAAGAGAGATGAAGTGACAGGAGGTTGGAGGAAACTGCATAATAAGGAGCTTCAAAACTTGTACTCTTCTCCAAGTATAATGAGAATGATCAAGTCAAGGAGGATGAGGTGGGCAGGGCATGTAGCACGAATGAGGGCGGCGAGGTATGAATATAGGATATTGGTGGTAAAACCAAAAACAAAGAGACCACTGGGAAGACCAAGGCATAGGTGGGTGGACAATATTAGAATGGATCCTAGAGAGATAAGATGGGATGGGATGGATTGGATTGATCTGGCTCAGGATAGAGACCAGTGGAGGGCCCTTGTGAACACGGTAATGAACCTTCGGGTTCCATAAAGTCCTGCGAAATTCTTGAGTGGCTGCACAATTAGCGGCTCCTCAAGAAGGGCTCAGCTCCATAAGTAAGTATTATTGTGCACAGAAACAGAAAGAAGGAAATTAAGTTGATGTACACATATGTAAGTTAGACGTTTCATAGTCACTCTGTCCTTCGTTAAGTACTCACAGCTGTTCGTACTGCGAAGTAAGGGAAAAGTAGACGGACTGTTGTTAATAAGTACAAGTTAACAGATATGAATGTAAGTGTATTGTTATATTTATTTGTTAATAAGTACAAGTTAACAGATATGAATGTAAGTGTATTGTTATATTTATTTATTATATTTCGAGATGTTGACAAGAAGAGAGGAAAACATCCGCTGGACGCCCCAAGTTACGCTGGAAGGACCAACCAATCTTAGAGAGGAATAGAACGGACAGAAGTGTCCAGTCTTACTTTTGATGATGATAACAAATATTCTGTTAATAACAACCGTTTTCAATCTACATGTATATCATTACAATTTATTGCCATGAAAATCTGTTCCCTGTGCTAGATTTCAGGTTCTCAAGTCATTGATTATGAATACGTCGATATGACACCGTGTAGTTTGGTAGTTCGTTACGAAGTTCTAGAAAGAATCTGCTGTCTCCATCTTGAGATAGAGACAGAGATAACAGACTCCTTGGAAACGTCGGTAGCGATCCACCAGAATACACGGTGTCACAACTCTTGAAACAATAATCACTTATGTCTTCTGCGATATACCGTTGTGTAGCTCCGTGAAAGTCAAACGATGTTTCGGGAAAATATATTGCCTCCATAATCTCTTTTTTATACAGAGTGTTTCACGACTTTAGGGCATAACTGCAGGAGGTTATTTCCTAGGTCTCTGTGATCAAAAAAGTTCATATATAAACATGTGTCCGATTTTGGACGGTTATGGAGTTATGACCGTTTTTTTCATACCCGTACACGCCCACGTGTGAACCGCGTCTGTCTTTCTGGCGGTTCGCTATTTTTAGCCAGTTACAGACAGAGCGTTCTCGTTATCTCGACAGTTGAGAGTTACCTAAGGAGTGGTGGGTTGGTATGTACCCGGGCGATTCACAACCGAGCGGCAGCCTACGTTGCGACCGGCGGTGGCATTTTCGAAAATCAGCTTTAAGCACCAATCAATTCAAATTAAGGTCATTTCACGAAGTTAACTTTACATTCATAATTTAAATGTATCATGTATTATGCTGGTTTATTATTTTGTTCCGTTTATTGTCAGTAATCGTTACCTTCTATTCTGAGTTTAAAACGGTCATAACTCCGTAACCGTCCAAAATCGGACACATGTTTATATGAACTTTTTTGATCGCAAAGACCTAGGAAATCACCTCCTGCAGTTATGTCCTAAAGTCGTGAAACACCCTGTATACGTATTATAGCAAACAGAATTAAATACATTCTTTAAGCTAATTTGCTAATTTAAACCCTGTCCTCGTGTGCTTATTGTGTCGTAATGAGGGCTCCTCCAATGAGAGATCCTCATCAAGCATCAAGTAGAACTGCTGGCCATAATTTCTTTAGCTTTCTTCGTTGCTGTTCCAGTAGGGGCTGCAGTAATGTATTACTATGGTTTCCTAGTTTATCATGATGTTTTATGCTTTTTTCTGGATGATTTCTTTGATGAATGGTACATTGAGATCGTCATGTAGGGTCTGATTGGTCACATACTAAGGTACATTTGTGATCCCCTTACGAGTTGGAACCCCCTTTAATGTGAACGGGATAGCTCAGTCGGATTAGGGGATGAACGGCCGGGGTTCTATTCCCGGCAAGGGACTTTTTCTATACTTCACATAGTGACGCACTGAGGGCCACTCATACTCGTATCCAATGGGTACAGGTAAATTCTTTCTGGAGTTAAATTGGCACCCAGTGCTGAGGTCAAGAATGATCAAGTTATAGCTCCTCACCCCAATACGTCTTCATAACATAGTGCTTAATTCATTAAGGCCAGAGATAATTTTGCAGCACCCGGTGCCCATTGTATAAGAGCCCGAGTGGGCCCCAGAAACGATCTGGATGTTGTGGAGAAAAGAAAAATCCCTAGTCCATACCGGAAATCGAACCCGGACTCCCTGGTCGTCAGGCTCGTAGCCTAGCCGCTGTCCCGGCTCCAGCATGGTTATGAAAAATATGTTAGTATAGAGTTTCCAGCTTTGAGTTCGAGGGGTGAGTTTAGGCATACACAGTGTGCAACTAAACAGGATCCCCTACTTCGTATCGAGTTTGTTAGCCAGTCACTAACTTAACTTTTCTTACAGATATTTACCGAAGGCTAAATTATATGTAATTACAATGATTCTATGCTGACAATCTACAGTCTGTAAGTAAAAATACCACATGTTATTTTATTACACGTTTCTTCAAACCGGTGTAGCGCAGTCGGTAAGGCAACTGCCTACGGACTGGACGACCGAGGGTTCGGAGTTCGAGTCTCAGTAGGGTCATAATTTTCTGTTCTACATATCGTACAGACCAGCTGTGGGCCCCACCCAGCCTCCTATCCAATGGGTACCAAGGGCCCTTTCCCCGGGGGTAAAGAGGCAGGGGCGTGAAGCTAACCACTCACCTCCAGCTAGTGACTAGTTCGAGAAAATGTGGATCTATACATCCACTGCCCCATAAATTTTCATGGCGTATTGCTTAATTAGTTAAGCTCAGGGCCACCTTTACCTTTACCTTACTTGGAATAAGAAAGAACTGTCAGTACAGTGGAATTATTATCTTGCGTCTCTACTTGTAACGTAAGTACCGGGACGTGTTTCGTTTGCAATGTTTTCATTGTGCATATGAAAAAGGACTGAGTTGTACGTATGATTGGAGTCTACTTCACATCAATTAATATGACTGATTGGCCAAGCCATTCCTCCTTCAAATATTCTGGGTTTTTTTTTNGCTGTATAAACCTCTGGTACAAGAGGTTCCGCGTACACAAGAAATGAGTAATTTCGGAAATTTTTAAAAAATACTTGCAGTGCGTATTAGCAGCTAAAATTTTGATAGTGGATTTTTTGTGTGTACTCTTGCAGTGAAAAAAAAAATCAGGGCAGGTTTCGACATGTTGGATCGGACCATTCCCTTGAGAGTCCACTAGGTACATCGGCCACTATTTTGGCCTATTCTACCAGCCCCGGCTGATGAGTGCCGAGCAGTCGGTGGAATAAGAATTGGTAGGGGAAAGCGAAGCGTTCGGAGAAAACCTACGCCAGTGCCACTTTCTCCACCACAAATCTCACATGACCTGAGCTGGGCTCGAACCCGAGCCGCCGCGGTGGGAAGACGGCGGCTAACCGCCTGAGCTATGGTACGGTGGCAGTGCAACAAGTTTATTTCCACTGAATCGCTGTCGCGCACTTTGGCGTAGACACTAATAACATATCCTCTTTATATTTACTGATAAATCATTTTTGTCCTATTTAAAGATTAGCTGCTCTTGGAAGCAGGTAGCACACAAGCGTCACAAGACCCTTCTCGTAGGGTCTAAGTACATCGCATTTTCATACTGTCTTGGAATGCACTACTTGATCCAGAGCTGTTGTTTGCCTGTCTCGTGTAACCGTGTAGGTCAGTGACTCGTACCCTCGCTTGCTTCCTTAAGGGCGGTATCGCACTAGGATGCCAACGGGAGGCCATGGCGCAGCTGCCAGAATCTCGGCCAAACACAATGTATTGAGTAGTCACATATCGCACGTGGCATCTGTCTGGCAGCGCTGCCAACCAAGATGCCAAGTGCTAATGCTGCTGGCATCGCTGCCACGAAGGCAAAGGCCAAATCAACATCACACGACAGTCTGAGGCCAGTCCATTGATGTCCGTGCGTGTATATGTGCTTGTATGTATTTCTATTTCCTTCATACACGTCCAGTTTCGACGCTGAAAGATTTGTAATTGAAATTCAGTCCCGACCATCACTATTTTCTGACAGCTAGACGCCATGGCATCTCTGTTGGTGTCGCTGCCATGGCATCCTAGTGCGATACTGCCCTAAGGTAATGAAGTTAATACAACCCACTTATCTACTTCATTTTGAACGTTCTTTCTAAGGCTCATATGGCCACTNAACATGTCCAATTTCGACGCTGAAAGATTTGTAATTGAAATTCAGTCTCGACCATCACTATTTTCTAGCAGCTAGACGCCATGGCATCTCTGTTGGTGTCGTTGCCATGGCATCCTAGTGCGATACTGCCCTAAGGTAATGAAGTTAATACAGGCCACTTATCTACTTCATTTTGAACGTTCTTTCTAAGGCTCATATGGCCACTCCTTAGCTTACGTTCTCCCTATTTCCTGTTTCTCTCAATTTCAATCTCTTACTCATACTAATGGTGCGGTGGGGGGGCTTTGTTTTCTTCGGATTCCAGGGGCGCAAGACAACAGCTCTTCACCCCCATATCTACTCAGACCAATAATAGAAAGTTCCCCATGCTAGAAAACACTGGTTGTATGATCAAGAAATAGCATATGTCCCTTCATTGATGGCCATTCAGAAGTTGTGAATTAAAATATATATACAGTAGAACTTGATTATAACGTCATCAAAGGGACCTAAAAATAGTGTCGTTATAAACGAATGTCGTTGTAACCGAAATGGGCACTTCCACAGTAGCCTTATGTTAGTCACGTAAAAATCTACCAAAAACCGAGTTAAAATGTTGCATTTTTTAGTGAAATACGTAGTTAAGTACAGACTAACGTAACATTAACGTGGAATTGCCCAAATGTGTAATATCAAAGACATATTACAGCGCTTTTCACTGACAATACACACCGCACTAATACTGTATATTAAAGGTAGGCCTACTCACCAAATTACAGTAGATTACATCAATTGTTGTGCCTTACTGTACCTAGATACGAGTACAGTAATCAGTTATCTTCATCTGTTTCCTGTTACTTGCCCAATACACACTTTCTAAATTACGTTCAATGTCCATATCAGAGAAATTCAGGAATGAAAATGACGTTACATACGAGGTTGATGCATTTGTGCATGTCGTACTAAGCAAGGTATAAAAACAGTTGCTTTATGAGGAATTAGTTCGTACCATTGAATATTTGACGCAATAGACAAGGTGTCGCAGAAACCGATGTTGCTATAACCAAGTTTTACTGTACGAGTATATAGATTTTAAAGCTTTCTGAAGATGTATGACACTCGGAATTATTGGGTATTTGAACTTTTTTTCCAACGTCCGCTGCTCTAAGAAACATGACGTTTCGGAAGGAGTGGGGCCCATTAGAAAGGGCTAAACTCAATCGCTGGACAACCTACATCAGTCTAACTGCAGCTATACAGCTTCCGGAAAGTCAGTCGTGTTCTTTCGAGTACCGAACGATGGACAAAGTGCGAGTGCCGCGTAACCCCGGGTGGAGCATTGTTGTTTCCAAAACATCAGAGACGAACTCTGGGTTACAGTGTCTGTCACGACAGTCTACCTCGAGTCGGGCTTCTAGCAATGAGGACGCGTACCGTATCTTACCGCACCAGTGTTAAGGAAATTTAGTCCACTCCTTTTATTTATTCATCCTGAAACCGTAATCCAATGTCGAATATATACACAAAGTATATAAAATATATACATACATTTTATTAAGAATATTTGCCAGGACTGTAAGCGTGTACTTATTTTTAGGCTACGTTCTCGATTAAAAAAAATTAAAATAGGCTTATGCAATCTTCATACTGTCTGTGTGTTTGTGTAGCACCCATCAACTTTTGAACGACTGAACCACTTTTATAATACTTGTTATGAGTATCATGGCAGGTAAGCCCATCTTATCGACCTACTTCATAAATCCATTCCATCAGTCAGTGTTTTTATGTGTATCCCTTATCGTTGTTAAGCAACGGTTCGCTAAAATGTTACCGCAGCAAAAAGTACATAAGCAAGAATAGAAGTATTTTATCACTGTAATTTTCTATGCGGCCCGTGTCGTATGAAGGAAAGTGGGAGATTAGTTCTTCCCAGTATTTCATATTTTGTATATACCGATTTTTCTGAGTGTTAAGCATTTTACTGCGGTAGACAGCTGAGGAAGAGAGCTGTATAATTAAGTTTTTGTATAGTTTGGATTTTGTGGTATTTGAGGTTTCCACGGCCGTGACTCTTAAGTGTTCTCTCTTCTGGGATGTGACAAAGTGTAACCTGTACTTCTTTTGGCTTATTTTGGACTTCACCCATCGTCTGGTATGTAAAAGACAAAAGACCACGACGTTTTCGGAGACTGGATCTGTCTCCGTCTTCAGGTGGATAAGGAAGGGCAAAACTACTCAGTTGGGCCCGTTAGAAAGAACTAGTCTCAATCACTGAACAGTGATTGATTTCTAACGGGCCCAACTGAGTAGTTTTATCCTTCCCTATCCACCTGAAGACGGAGACAGATCCAGTCTCCGAAACGTCGTGGTCTTTTGTCTTTTACATACCAGACGATGGGTGAAGTCCAAAATAAGCCAAAAGAAGTGCAGTATACACCATCGTCAGAATCCTTTCAAGACAACCAAAGTGTAACCTGTTTACTGATGATTCATAGGGCCTTACGGGAGAAGCTGCTTGCTGCTCACTTAATCTCCAACCCTGAAGATAAAGCCAATACGTCTTCCCAAAAATGACAAATCTTCACCAAATTCGTGACTTCCCAGAAGGCAGTACTATTCATTATTTGAACTGATCATTTCAAGGTGTGTGAGAAGGGTTGGGCATATAGGGCGCATGAGATAGACGAAAAATGGATAGAGACACCAATTTTAAAGAAAGATTCCTATTTGGAGGGGACGCTCTGTAGTGTAGTTGGTTGAGGCACTATGCTACAAAGCAGGAAGGTCGCAGGATCGAATCCCGATGAGATAATTGTATTTTTTCAATTTACCTAATCCTTCCAGCCGCACTAGGCCCTGGGGTCGACTCAGCCTCTAACAGAAATGAGTACCATGGAATATGCTTGGGGGTAAAGGGCGGCCGGTGCGTAAGGCTGACAATCTCACCGCCACCTATGAGCCGATTGTATAGAAAATGTGAGAACCTCAGCATCTCACAACCCTATGGGCCTCCACGGCCTGTTACAGGGATACCTTTATTTTACTTTACCTATTGGGAGACACAGGCACAGATGGGAGGATAATATTAAAACTATTCTTAAAGAAAAAGGTTTGGATTGGATTTATCTAGCTCAGGATAATGACTAGTGATGAACTTTTGCGAAAAGACTAATGAACCATCGTGTTTCATTAAATGCTGGCTATTTCTTCATTAGTTAAGCAAATATTAGCTTCTTAGACAGTAATTTGCTGCGTGCAGTTGGTTAGTTGGACAGAGTTTCTGATTCAAACGATGATTATAAATGACCCGGATAACAATGGGGAGAGAATGACTCTGATAAATACAAAATCTGATGAACTGTAATAATGGCAGATTTCATTTACATCATTTTATTACAAGGATATCCTGCGTTTGTGTATTTAGTTCAGTTGCTGTAACTGCTCGGAGCTGAGTATTTCTCGGAAAGCTAACAGCTGTTAACTATTCAAGAAGCTCCCAGCTTTTCATGGAACCCGAATATTCATTACCACGTTTACAAGGGCTCAACACTGACCCTCTCCTGAGCCGGACGAATCCATTCTAAAACCTTCCATCCCCTTTCTTTAAGATCAATTTTAATACTGTATACTTTTTAATATCAATGATCAAGTCAAGGAGGATGAGATGGACAGGGAATATAACGCGAATGCGGGAGAAGATAAATGTGTAGAGAATTTCTGGGAAAGCCAAAAGGAAGTAGTCCACTATGAAGAACAAGGCGTAGATGGGTGGATAATATAAAGATGAATCTTAGAGAGAAAAGACAGGGCAGTATTGAGCTGCCTCAGGATCGGGGCCAGTGGAAGGCTCTTGTGAACACGGTTCAATAAAATGGTGGGTAGTTCTTGAGTAGCTGCACACCTGACTGCTCCTCCAGAAGGAATGAATTTAGTTAGTTATATTTCTTTATATCAATAGATTCAATCAAATCATTATTTGCGTTTGTTATAGAATTCGAATAGACTTTTTTGAGCTGATTGTCACTATCTTCACTTTTGATGTCTCAGCTCTCTGAAAGTGCCTGACATCTGTGCACGAAAGCCAGCGAAATAAACATTAAGCTTCCATATCTAATTTGGTGTTGCTGTTTCTCTTTTGCATAATTCGTTCGTTGGGAGAGGGGCTCTGACCCAGCAAGGAGTGGCATATTCGTTGCTGGTTGGTGGGGCGTGAAATATAACAATTTTAACAAGAGCCAATTACTAATACACTTTAACACTCATAAAACTGAGTTAGTGAATTATAAATGAAATTTCTCTCCCTCACACACAATCACGGACAGAGCTCTCCTCCTGGGTAACGGGCAGTAGATAGAGATGAGTTGTCAGCTTCACTCTCTGGCCGTTTTACTTCTTGGGAAAGACCACCCCACCTCGTAACCCGTACCTATTAGACAAGAAACTGGCCTGAACGCTGTGGAGAAGAGAAAATTTTATTTTCATTGCCGGAAATGTTAATCTCAACATCGGTGAACTGACATTCTCAAAATGAGCAGAAAAATAGACGTAGTCTCTTCCTGTGGGATATCTCATAAGAACGACATGGTGGTTATTTAAATGATGGTTATGGAGCCCTCTTACTCCGTTAGCGGGCACGCGGTAACGTAGTTGGTTGAGGCACTATGCCACAAGCCGGAAGGTCGCGGGGTCAAGTCCCGATGAGGCCATTGAATTTTTTCAATTGACCTAATCCTTCCAGCCGCACTAGGCCCTGGAGTTTACTCAGCCTCTAACAGAAATAAGTACCAGGAATTAATTAAAGAATTCTCCTGGGGAGTAAAGTGTGCTCGGCGCGTAAGGCTGACAACCTTACCTCCATCTGTGATCGGGTTGTCTAGATCAGTGTCCCGCAACCTTTTTCTACTCGCGGCACACCATGAAGTATCCATGACTCAACACGGCACACCAAAATGTTATTCCCCTCAAAAACGCATGATCTCAGACAATTAATATAAATACGTAATGTGATCAACTTTTTACTATAATATTATTATATTGTTATTTTATTATCATTAAACAGAAATCGACTCATGCATTTATTAGCAATTAATGAACTTTAATTCACTGTAGAGTGTAGAAAAGACACTTCTATTACTATTAAAGTAAATACAGTAATTCTACTCATAACTTCAATGTGATACTTGCGCCTACGTAGCTGCACACAGGCGACTGATCCGTGGTGGAATCGTTGACAACGCAAGTCTCAGTTCTTCATCAATGGATTTGAGCCGCTCCCTCTTTGATGTCTTAGTTTCAGTTAACGTCAAGCAGCCCAGCTCACACAAATACGTTATGTAGTTGAAAATGGCAATAACACATTAACTGCTATCTCGGAGATAGCCGGGTATCCACTCCTTATTGCCAACCAAAACTTATCCAAAGGCACTTCGAGAAGTTTTAGTTTCAACGCTCTGTCTGCTTTTAAATCTGCGAGTTCCTCTTGTATATTAATCAGAAGATGTTCTGAATTCGCAACGAATAGATCACGAACCCAGTCGAAATCTTGTACACTCTCTCCAAAATACTTCTTGAATTTCTGCTGCAGCATTTCTAAATGTTCTTTAATTGTGTCCATCACCACTTTATTGCCGTCAGCAAGTGACCATACAGTCGGGCACAACTCAAACGACCCATCTGTAATTCTCTAACTAGCAACCAAAATTTGCGAACTACTTCAGAGCGCAGCTGTGATAGAACTGAAACAATTGTAAAAACGCGGGATCTCTACTCTTCAAACGGAAGAAGTGACACATATACCGACTTACTTTTGAAATATTTATAATTTTAAATGAAGTCCAACAATCGGTAGGTGCATCGTTACAGGAAGAAAGTCATAAAGTTGAAGGAGCTCTAACTTCTAACAAACAGGGGCAAATACCAAAACAGCGTTATAAAAGACAGGAAACCCCATTCTAATCCCTGCAGTTTTAGGGAAAATCGCGTACACAGAACATGCGGCAAGCATATCAAAGAAGCTGCGTAGATGCGAGAAAAAAAAATCATGAATGAAAACTCTGATATAACAACAACAATGAGTAAATAATTTACGTTTAATTTCTTAGAACACAACATTACTGTACATAAAAAATCACAGCATGTAATAAAGAATAAACAAGCATCACCTTATTTAATCACTGCAGTGGATGAGAATAAAATACAAGCATATGAAACACGGTAACTGGGATAAAATAAAACGAATAAAATTCGAGAATTAATTTCTTACAATAGGTAAAAGTTCGCGTCACACCTTTCACCTTGTGACGGCACACCAGTGTGCCGCGGCACACCGGTTGCGGAACAGTGGTCTAGATAGTGTGGGACCCTCAGCGTCTCACAACCCTATGGGCCTTCACGGCCTGGTACAGGGATAGCTTTACTTTTTTTACTTACTCCGTTAGATAACACTAATGATGATCTATACCAACAAACGGAATTTTACAATCAAGCTCGCTGCTGTATAGAATGAAGAAAATTCGTATCACAAGCGATGTGAGAAGATAAGGAATGACCCCATTGTTTTCCGCCCACCGCAGATGGCTAATCTCTCCTCGTATCAGTAAAAATTTGCTGATTATTTGCAGCACACAGTGCCCGCGTTTGCGACAGGCTGTGACGTCTCCTGGGAGAGGTGTTTCACTTTTATTTAGCCTACGGTTCCAACTGGCTTACCCCATGAGGTGAATTCTTGTGCCTAAGAAGCAACGTCACTCAAACATATTTTTGGATACTGAAACAGCTTCTAATAGGTGGGGTAAGTAAGTTAGTATGTTGTTGACACGTACAAAATTCACTCACACACTAACGTGCATATTCATGTGTGTACACTGGTAACACATTAAGCGTACGCCTCTATACTTGCATACATACGAATATATAGTACATATATATATATGTACATGCATGGATACATACGTATGCACATACGTAAACGTATACATGTATAGGTACAGTAGTTGGTTGAGGCACTATACTACAAACCGGAAGGTCGCAGATTCGATTCCCGATGAGTTCATTGAATTTTTCAATTGACCTAATCCTTCCGACTGCACTATGGCCGTGGAGTCGACTCAGGCTCTAACAGAAATGAGTACCTGCCAGGAACCTTCCTGTGGGTAAAGGGCGACCGGCGCGTAAGCCTGACAATCTCACCGCCATCTATGAGTCTCTTGTTTAGAAAATAGGAGAGCCTCGTCGTGTCACAAACCTATGGACCTCCACGGCCTGCTGCAGGCATGACTTTTGCATAATGTGCATGCGTATACGTAGTATAATACATACATACATACATGTATGTGCGCACGCATATATACACAAACACATGCATATGTATATAGAACATAATGCAGTTAAACCTACCTTAAACGGACCCTTTATTACACGGAATTCTCTTAAACGGAATTATTTCCAGGTCCCGTGACTTTGGGGCTGAAAAAGATGTTAAATATTCTGGATTAAGCTGGAACCGTCTAACGCGGAAACGGAAATCAAAATAAGCCTTTATACGGAAAATTTCCAGTCTTCCGAGAATGCATCGTTTAGAAGAATTTTAGGCATCCTATACATTCTACAGAATTTTGTTCTCTCTAACTCTTTCAATTAAGCTTTTAACGATACTGCACTGAAATTCAACTGAACTGTTTGCCTCTTCCGGAAATTTTACTCACTAAGGGCTCTAGGCCTACATTTTTACTTCAGTCTAGCAGTTGTCATCATGGCTACAGAGACAAGAGTTGTGGGAGGAGGAGGAACAGAAAAATGACATTGTGATGGAAGAAGAAAATGTGGAGTGAAGACTTATCAAGATGCTCTCAAAATTTAAAGGAACTGCAGGAATTTGACATACAACGGAATGAGTCAGACATGTTTAGTGTAATTTCTCATCATCAGTAGCAAAACACGTTACAATATTTTATCTAAGTTTCAGTGGTGAACGGTATACACTTAGTAAGATATCATTCAGAATATGTGAAAGACATATTTTTTAGCAATTAAACAATGCAAAATCCGTGGAAATAAATATGACTATAAGGCAGCACTGAAATAGTTCGTTCAGTAACAGTATTAGTTGAGCACTTTGAGTCAAACCGAACTGATTTTTGTCCTCACTTATACTTTATCATTTACGATAAGATTAGCGTGATATATTGTCAGGGCGTGGGTAAATGAAGCAGCCAGCTTCCAAGAAATCTAGTGTGGACGTCATTTTCTTGTGCTTTGCATTTCCCTGGTACAGAAGCATAATAAAGTGGCTTCCACATAGAAAATGTCTGAGGTGGGAGTGATGCTAACTCAGGTTACTGAAGAAACCTCATATCCGATGAAATAATAAAGCTTATGTTAAGATAATTTTTATACATAATATATCGGATATTTTAATTAATCAACAGCGTTAACAATCAGAGCAGGTTTTACAGTTGTGTGTGGGGGGGGGTGCACCAAGGATATCCCCATCAGGATGATGATTATGTTGTTCTTGTTCTTATTTATTATAATAACTAAAATTACAAACCAGCTTTTCGTGGTTTTAGAGAAGCAAATTTCTCAATAGCCGGTCACGGTATCCGAGCGGTCTAGGTCATGTACTGTCTTCGCTCTCTTGGAAACCGGGATCGTGGGTTCGATTCCCACACAAGGCATAGATGGTTTATATTTGGATGTGTTTATTCTGTGTTTGTGTTGTCCTGTGTTTAGGTAGAGGCCTTGCGACGAACTAATCACCCGTCCAAGGAGTCCTACCGTTTGTAAAATCAGTAGCTCCAGTCCCCCATATGTCTTAATGGCATAGTGCTTAATTATGTAGGCACAGGAACAAATCTACCTTCACAGTACATTACGTAATAAGCGCTTATGGCTCAGAAGAGCGCGCGGACAGCTGCGATAAAGGGGGACCGGTGGGATGGAGAGAAACGGGATAATCTACAGTCACTCCTGGAATTTCCTAGCACTTGCAGTGCGCGATGCTATTCTGTTATTGGATTTATGTGCGCAAGGATGTTACTCACTTAGGCATTGTACTTATATTGTACTAATTATGAACGAAGAACTGATCGTGCAAGTCTTTTACAATACTAATTTACCTCACGAGGCACAGCCCATTTTGATGAGCTAACAGTCGCTGTCTTTTATGCAATCAGATGGTGTATACTGTATTCACAAGAGCCCATCCAAGGGACCTAAACTGAGCCAGATGAATCCAGTCCTACCTTCATATCCAAGTTGTTTACAGTACGTTTCAACATTATCTTCCAGTCTATGCCTAGATTTCATAAATAGTGTCCGGCTAAGATGATGGATTTTGCAGCTATTCCATGCGTGCTGCATGACTCACCTAACTCAAATTAGTTGTATTAATCACCGGAATAATATGTGATTAATAAAATACGTTATGAAGCTCCTGGCTATGTAATTTATCCAGTCTGTGTCAAAATTCTGTAATCAGTATCCTTTTCTCGGATACATTCAACAAACTGTGACATGATGGCTGAAAGCCGGAATAGTGGAAGAGGAAAAGACGCCCATTGCTAAGTGTCGGCGCTGTAAACACGTTTCCGTGGCAACAGAAGCTGACGCAACAGCGGAGGAATTGTTGGAGAAAAGCAATCGACATTAGAAGAACCGTTTGAAGCGGAGTTTTCTGTGGGGTCCGCCCCGAGGCTATAGGCCTATAACGTAGCCCTCAGCTCGGCTGAGCCATGGGTACCCCGCGTGGAGGCTGACTCGAATTCCTCCATACTGGTCATGCGATTCGTAAGGGACGACGAAAAGGAAACCCAGGGCCAGAGGATATAATTCGACCACTCTGTTCATGGGAGATATGAACACGGAGACCTGGCCCACAGGCTGGGAGAGTCTCGAATCTGAGACAGTAAATTACTGTCATGAACCACGCTGGACTCGGATCCGAGAATGACTGCGCTGGCGAGGGCAAACAACAATCGTAAACAACAGACCCGTCCTCTCATCAAAGAGAGCACCCCACATCAAGAAATACGTATCTGTCTGACTGTAAAAGAAATTCTGGTCTTGTGCCTCAAATGGATGCTTGATACTAAGGCAGACTGGCCGACTGACCATCAACCATAATATGACATTGACTTCGGCTGTCCCATTGGAGTATTGAGAGAGTCGCCAGCCGGTAAGGACTTGAACACGGAAGCTGAGGAACCTACTGAGATGGGAGCTGTTACCAGGCGACGACTAGCGAAGACACAGCAGAACGAAAGGACTTATTGCTTGCCGTAGCGTGTGTTAATAGGCGATAGCGTTATAAGTACTTGTAGTTATGAGTTTCAAAATTCCAGTAAATCCAGTTACCCACTCGAACTCCGTGTCTAGCCACTAACACGTGACAATATTATTTTTCTTTAGCCCGAGAGACCAAGTTTCACACCCACACAAAACAAAATACGTATATTTCTGTTGATCCGTATTTTAACCTCCTGTTTCCAGATAGCAGACAAAAAATAAAATACTTTGAACTGAATAATAGCAAGCATTCTTTCGATGAAAATTACGATATTGATTCAGACTTTGCTACCGCGCAGTCATTTAGGTAGATTCTAACTTTTCGTAAGAACTTACTACCACCATCTTCAGGTTAAGTTTTATAAAAATAAGATGGGTTTACTAATTTTGTTTTAGAAATTCTCCGTACACATACAAGATGGTGGTAATGCTGAGGCAGTGTTGCTGCAGTTTTTCTCTGGGAACTGGCACAATTATTATAGGAATTATTGAAATGGTGAGTAGACCCCATGCTGCTTCTTTAAATTTCATGGTAACCACAGCGTTTTGTACGCCCATGTGTCTTTGTGCTCTTCGCAGTTCTCCGAGCAGGTATTTTCAAGCAGTAAACTTGTGACTTGCATTCTAGTTGTTGTAACATTTCTATCAGAGCAACAATGCATCTTATAATGAGCTTACTACTATAATTATGAATAAGAACAAGTTAGTGGTATGCAAGGTTTGAGGTTTTCACAGCAGTAACCATGAAGAATGTCGTCTTCTGTGATGCGGCACCATGTAGACCTTGTATGAACAGATGTTTCGGAGGAATGTATCACCTCCATCTTCAGGGTAGAAAGATCCGCGAGCGAGGAACCAGCGGATTTTTATACCCCGAAGTTGGAGGTGATACGTTCCTCTGAAACGTCGGTTTACACAAGATCGACACGGCACCACATCCCAAAAGACGGCATCTTTCATAGTCACCGCCGTAAAAACCTCAGATCTTAGCAAATCTCTCTTCTTCCCTCAGGTTGAGAGAAAGCGTTCAATTCTTTTCTGTGAAATCCCAATATTTATGTTGAGCTGAGGATTGGTTTTACTGTTCTCCCAGATAGGCGGGATTACGAATGTCGTATTGGGCATCATAGCTGCTATTCAAGCGAGTACAGGACCGATGACGGAAGAGAATATACTTGACGCTCTCATTAGTAAGTAACTTATTTCTAATATTTTATTATGGGTGTATCGTTATAACATCCCATTCTTGTACATTTTTGGATGATTTTCATAATACATTTTGTACGAAAAGACGTACTTTAAATCGATTTTTATTTTTATTTTTAGCCAGCTAATATCCAGATGCCCAATATCCAAAATATGTGTTGGCTAATAAAAAGATTATTAAAGTATTTTAATTATCTTTAAATGCACAACCTACATTTTTATTGGTATTATTGTCACCTTTTGCCACTTAATTAACCTACCCATATTCTAGTAGCTTTAAAATGTGACGGTAATAGGCCTACAGGTAGGAAGAAAATTTGAAATAATCTTCGAGGATGCGCTAATTTAATATCTCTGTACAAAATTATGGGAGAAAGTTTAGAAAAAATAACAAGTTTAATTTTTTGCTTACTACTCGCGTAGATTCACACTTCATGCCTCTGTGACTCTTACAACGTTTCCATCTTCAAAGGAGGAAAGTTCGTGTTGACAATATAAAATTCGTGCTGTATAACAGCCATTATATGTTATATTTCACGTGAAATAATATTCACTTTTCAAAGAGAAATGCTGCACTATTTTAGCATCGATTAAATGACTTTCTGCGTTCTCAACTAAAGCTCCTAGTAACGAGATCATCCGTGAATATGACGGAAGTAAAATACTGTTTGTTTTCTTAGTATCTGTGACTTTCACCCACGGTCGTCCTCTCGAGTTTCAGAAGTTCGGAAGCAATAACAGTATGCACCGCGTTATATTGTGAGTTTCCCGCATGTCGTTGGGTCGCTTGCGACTGGCTCTTCCGCCCGGAAGCCTGAACGACTTCCGGCGACTTCTCAGACGATCGCCCTTTATAAAAAGTCAGGAACCCTTTAGTTCGGAGGAGACTGAACAAGATGCATGACGCAATATGCTTTCTATCTACATGGTTTCCGATTCATGATTATTTAAGGTAAAATTGCCCCTGTGCTTAACTAATTAAGCACTATTCCATGAAGGCGTATGGGGAAGTGGATGTATAGAGCCATATTTTCTTGACCTCGGCAGTAGTTGGAGGTGAGTGGCCAACTTCACACCACGACCCCTTTACCCCCAGGGAAAGAGCCTCTGGTACCCATTGGATAGTAGATTAAGTGGACCCCAGAGCCAGTCTAGACGACTTGGAGAAGAGAAAATTCTTGTTCACACCGGAAAGAGAGCCCCGACCCCTCGGTCGTCCAGCCTGCAGTCAGTCGCTATACCGACTTCGCAATCCCGGCTCCTTAATGATTATTTAATAATATTAAAAATAATACATTTACCTTCAAGTACAATATTTCATTTATCTAAACATAATATTTAAAGTTTAAACTTTCTTATGTGCTGTTAATTTAAAGTGTAATTTCGAAGAGTTCAGTGATACCGACAGTGACATTAGGCAAATTGTATAGGTGTATGATATTGCATTTTCTATCTCAGTACAATGACATGCTCTTTTAAATTATTACTGTACGATTGTCAACATTTGCACCCCATGACACAGGTCTTTACAGCCCTTCTATATATTCTCTTTTCCAGCTATCAGAGTAACCAGCATAATACTCACCTTGATAGCAGCGCTATTCACGTTGATGGCCGTTCTACTTATCATTGGCGCAAGAAGGGTAACCACAATGAACATGTTCTATTTACTAACTACGAGGTACATGGAGCTTACAAAGTTAATATTTCTCATCTAGTCAAGAAAATCTCCGAATTCTATGGGCCCCAAAATTTTCATTACTCTGATCTCTGCACTGCTCACTTGCCACTATGAATCAGGTTAAGAGCTGTGAGTAAAGTAGTTCAGAGAGTATTTGTTTCAAGAGAAAAATACTCTGCATATAATTAAAATATTAAAAGCTTCACTGTCCCCAAGAATTCTTTGTGCCTGTCTTGGGCATGTTAATTGGAGGAAAATGGTCTGTAATCCAATGATCTCTAGCTACCTCCTGATCTTCGGGGTTTATTTTTTATCTCTCATTGACATTATTTCACATTTTTTGGAATGTAGCTCCACATCAGAGTCATCACTGCTCTTTTACCTGCCAAGAGCCTCTGGATTTTCTGGCTGACGCATTGAAGTTGAAATAATTACTCGCATTGTAAAAAAAATCATATTTTAGCCCTAATTTTATATTCTCAAAACGACATATTAATATTGCTTAAAGAATAAAACACGTCATAAAATTGGTCAAATTTTTTTCAGATTTGTAAAACAATTGCAGTTACTAGCATCAGCAGGAAATATTCACGAGGAATTACGAATAGCAAGCAAAATCATGAAACCTGAAAGTGAAATTGCGAAAGCACATGAGACATTGCGTTAAGTATGGAATAGTTGCTACATGTCACCGTCACCCACTGTTACACTTAACCCATATTCTGTGCAAAGATAAATCTCTCTTCACCACAAGCTTATACAATATTCAGCACTAATGTAGATAATCATTTGTATGCCTCAACTAATGGCAACCTCTAATAATAAGTACTACTTTATTCTGTGTATATATCATATGTAGCTGTCGGGGCTGTTGAAAATGGAACAGTCCAATAAGCATCTAAGGAGAGTGACCTAGAAGAAAACACGCTTACAATTACCAACGGGAGTGGAATGTGTTTCATGTTTGGATGTTATCGGTACCTCATGCTATACAGAGTGTCCCAGTAGGAGAGACAAATATTCAGAGAGGTCATCGGTCATTCTAAGCAAAATGTGTATACGTACATGTGTCCTATTCCGAAAGGTTTGCGAGATAGAGTTACTTCACTGTACAGTTCAAGAATGTTGCTAAGAAAGATATGTTACATACTATATCTAATACCGGTATTTATCATTCAAGAGACGAAGTCGGTACAGTTTTTTTCCCCCTTGGCACTACAGCCCCAGTGGGCCTAGGCCTACCCCCGTGAACTTCTCCGTTCACTTCAGTTTTTCTAGATCTTACACATTCGGTAGGACAGCTTGGGCGAGTGATCAGCTCGTCGCAAGGCTCCTACCTGTACACAAACACAGAAAAACTCACACACACAAACTAAACATACATGCCCTGAGTGGGATTCGAACTCAGGATCCCAGTTTCCAGACGAGCGAAGACAGTGCATGCCTTAGACCGCTCGGCTACAGTGACCGTCTGTCGGTACAGTTTACCTAGTATAATATATTTTCGAAAATTCAACAGTCAACATCATTACACCGCAACTCGTGTGAGGACATGGCGTGTTGCTTGTCTGCACAGTGTACAGTGATATAGCTCTAACTCGGAAAACTTTCGGAATAGGACACATGCACATGTACATATTTTGCTTAGAATGACCGCTACTGTGAACTCCCAGAACCCTGAACTCCCCTGGGATACTCTGTATAATTTCTATGTTTCGATTATTATAATGAATTGAACTGAATTTGGAAGGAAGCGGTCTTCTAATGGAAGCTCTCTTTCGGAACTCGTCTTGAGCATCAAAATCCATCAGTCAGAGTATCGGCTGTCTCGACAGCGTTTCGAACACAACACCTCCAGTATAAAACTCTAGAGCCTCAGTCGTTCATCAGACAGCTCGGTAATGAGGGTGGAGGCTGTGAAAATAAAAAACGTAGCTCAAAAGGAAACGTAATCAGAATTAGACGTGAAATATTAAGCGATTCAGGTGACAAAATGTCAGTAAGATATGAGTTTCATAGGAATTATTGATTTCATAATTACATAAATTCTTAGCGCCTGTATCCTTTGTTTGCAGAATACACCGTGGTTTCTGTCTCCTTGGATGATATATACTTGCTTTTATATATTTGCTACTGTGGTTTCATACGTCATAAACACTGTAGCATACGCAGAGACAGGAGACAATTTGGAAGCATGCTTCTCCGTTCTAAGAGCCGTTCTGACTGTGTGTAAGTATGCTTCATACTAGCAAATATGTACATCTCAACTCGGATATAATAATACAGATGAATCAGTTAAATTTATTACATAATTAGCGCATAAACCTAACTATTTAAACTAAATAACTCCGTGGACCAGGGTCCTTCTTGATGTCATTGCCACTAAGTAAAAAATTTTCCGCCTTATAAGGAACACGAAATTTTCGTTGCATTGTTTACAGAATTCCATAACCTGGGCAGACTACCCCACTCCTCACTGCGACACAGTAGTTCTCTAAAATTAATTTTAATACTATCTTCCCATGTACACAGTAACTATGAAACAAAATCTTCCCCTTTAGTTTTGTGACCAAAATGTTGTATTCATTTCTCATGTCTCGCAGAGAATATTTTACCCTCGGAGGGTGGAAAAAAATTGCAAAATAAATGGCTCCATAATTTTAACTCTTCTCCATATAGTATTATAGATATCAAATCAAGGTCGAGTGAGGATAGTGTGTAGCAGGCATGGGAGAGGTGAGAAATTCACATAGAATTATATTTGGGAATCTTGAGCAGAAGAGACCATTAAAGAGATGCAAGTGTACATGTAAGGATAATACTAAAATGGATCTCAAAGAAACAGGACATGATTCCGTGGAGTATTAATCATCTGCCTCAGGATTCCGGTAAACACAGCAGGCTGTGTTGAGTAAATTGCTGTTGACCCTCGGCAGCACAGTAATTCTCAGTTAATCTAGGAGTCGTAAAACTCTCTCCTCGAATGTAGCAGCGTATCTGGTCATTTGAGGAACTATCAGATTCGCAAGAAAGATTACAGTCCATGTAGCTAGCTACTCAAGCGATCAGGGCGTCACTGTTAACAGCAAGTGTACGTGAAGTTTCCCAGTTTTACCGCCAGGGTGCAGATGAACACAAGTAATCCAGATTGGTAGGTATGTCAGAATGAGTTTCTAATTGTAATTTAAATAATCCATTCTCGTGGGTCAAACCAATAACGTCCTTCGAAACGTCTATGTCATTAACCAGGCTACACGGAGCCTCACTCCATAATACAGTAATCTTCACAGTCTCACCAGTAAGAACCTCAGAGCTAACTTGGAATATTCTTTTCAGCGCTGCAGACATACTTTCTTCTCGTTGTTTATAGTCTCTATCGAGAGCTCAGGGGCGACGACTTGCTGAACGTGTGATCTGGAACACTGCAGTGCCTTACAAGAACACAGAAGTCATGTCGTGATTAACTTCAGCAACACACATCGGTATTATGAACTGAAACGTTGTACTTAATGCAGGTTTCTGTACATGTACTGTGGGTATGTTTCTGTACAGAGATCAAAACTGTGAATTTCATCGCAAATTATTACTCAAGGTCGCTTCCGTTCTGGTTTTCCGACCAATAATCTGTACCCATTTTCAAGTTCTCCTACGGTCTGGACGAGTTCCTTTGTGTAGTGTTAACCAGCAGGCAACGGCGTGACCACAGAAGCTGAAAAATCTCCAATGTTAAGGTGTTTTTCCAAGCAACGACTAGTGAAGACACTGCAGGTTGGAGACAACTTAGCGTGTAGCGATTTCTAAAGTGAGGAAATCAGTGATAGCCTTGTGACTGCTTGTAGCTCCGAGTCGTGTGTGTGGGTGGTCGATGGATCGATACACCAATCCATACCCCGTCTATAGTCACACACGCCTAAATCGTGACAATACCTATGAATGCCATAGGATGGTTAAGTACAACATTATAGCTCCACGTTAGCTATTTTCTCGATTCTCCTGTTAACTTCGTCTTTAAAATAGCTGAGCAGCTGACGCATCTAAACAACTAACTAACTTTCTAATCACACAACTAAGAAAATAATTAGTTACTTCGCCACAAGAAAACAGACCCAAAATACTGAAGACAAGAGATCTGAAATCCTCACAAAGTACCAAGAATAAGGTACTCTCCGACATGACGCAAAATTTAAGGAAGCATCCTGAAGATGGAAGCAATAGGTTGTTCCGAATTGTCGGTAACCATCTGCCAAACTCTATGGCATCACATCTGCAATAAGATAAGAACTTACCACTAAACTTTCTCCAAGGTTACACGAATCCGATCCGTCTAAGTACAACCAATTTTTTAGAGATTCCTTTTAGTATTATCCTTTCCTGAATAGGAGTGGGGGGAATAACGAGCATTAAATTTGTCCCGAATGTAGCGAAGAAGAAGAAGACTGGATCATCATTAAAAGTGAAGGAAGCAACATAGATTTGAGGGACGAGATTTTGTATCAGAAGTTCAAGAATATCTATGCAGACGTAGCTACAAGGTGATAACATGATGTAAGAATAAAGAGCAATGGCTAAAGACAGGGTTATATGATCAAATGTAAAGAAAATTTGTAAGAACAGCGAGAATGAAGTGGAAATAAACTTAAAAAAAAAATTGCAATTATTACGATTAGCAATAGGATATGTATAATACGACTATGAATGTATAATAGATGAATATTATACTGCAAAAGGAATATATCTGAGCGGAAAGCCAGAGCGTAGGACCGAAGAGTCAAATAGAGGTACCCCAAAATATGAATTTTGTCCTAAATAAAATATTAATTCATTTACATTCATATTAATTATTATTCTTTAAGAAACCTATAGCCGGTCA